>NC_134838.1:28542699-28842699 GCF_965363235.1 Mytilus galloprovincialis
TTGGGTGTCTGTTCCTAAATTTGGACCTACGTTCCAAAAAAAAAAACTGTGCCGAAGAACACCTTGGGTTTCTTCTCCAGTACACCTCAGCTACCCAGCTTCCCTTTGCACCTAGTGCAGACACAAGTATTGCCGTAGAACATTTTTTATTAACTTTTCTGTAAGTGTAAGGTAGACTGTAAGGTAATAAGACTGACGGACTAAATCTTTGAACCTACATAAAAAACAATAAACTAAGCCGTAAAACACACTGTTTTTTACAGAAGTAGACCACAGCTACACAGCTTCCCTTTGTGCCTATTGCGGACAATTATTTGACGTCAATATTTTTTTTATTAATTTTTTTCTGTTAGGTGATGGGGTAGGGTGTCCGACATCAATTTTGCACTTTCTTTCAAAAAAATAAACTAAGCCGAAGAACACCCTGTGTTTATTCTCAAGTACACCACAGTTACCCGACCTTCCTTTGCACCTAGTGCGGACAAAAGTATTGCCGTACAATATTTTTTATTAACTTTTCTGTAAGGTAGCGGGGTTAGGTGTCTGTTCCTAAATTTGGACCTACGTTCCAAAAAAACTGTGCGGAATAACACCTTGGGTTTCTTCTCCAGTACACCTCAGCTACCCAGCTTCCCTTGCACCTAGTGCAGACACAAGTATTGCCGTAGAACATATTTTATTAACTTTTCTGTAAGTGTAAGGTATACTGTAAGGTAATAAGACTGACGGACTAAATCTTTGAACCTACATAAAAAACAATAAACTCAGCCGTAAAACACACTGTGTTTTTTTCTGAAGTAGACCACAGCTACACAGCTTCCATTTGTGCCTATTGCGGACAATTATTTGACGTCAATATTTTTTTTATTAATTTTTCTGTTAGGTGATGGGGTAGGGTGTCCGACATCAATTTTGCACTTTCTTTCAAAAAAATAAACTAAGCCGAAGAACACCCTGTGTTTATTCTCAAGTAAACCACAGTTACTAGACCTTCCTCTGCAACTAGTGCGGACAAAAGTATTGCCGTACAATATTTTTTATTAACTTTTCTGTAAGGTAGCGGGGTTGGGTGTCTGTTCCTAAATTTTGACCTACGTTCCAAAAAAACTGTGCTGAAGAACACCTTGGGTTTCTTCTCCAGTACACATCAGCTATCCAGCTTCCCTTTGCACCTAGTGCAGACACAAGTATTGACGTAGAACATTTTTTATTAACTTTTCTGTAAGTGTAAGGTAGACTGTAAGGTAATAAGACTGACGGACTAAATCTTTGAACCTACATAAAAAACAATAAACTAAGCCGTAAAACACACTGTTTTTTACAGAAGTAGACCACAGCTACACAGCTTCCCTTTGTGCCTATTGCGGACAATTATTTGACGTCAATATTTTTTTTATTAATTTTTTTCTGTTAGGTGATGGGGTAGGGTGTCCGACATCAATTTTGCACTTTCTTTCAAAAAAATAAACTAAGCCGAAGAACACCCTGTGTTTATTCTCAAGTACACCACAGTTACCCGACCTTCCTTTGCACCTAGTGCGGACAAAAGTATTGCCGTACAATATTTTTTATTAACTTTTCTGTAAGGTAGCGGGGTTAGGTGTCTGTTCCTAAATTTGGACCTACGTTCCAAAAAAACTGTGCGGAATAACACCTTGGGTTTCTTCTCCAGTACACCTCAGCTACCCAGCTTCCCTTGCACCTAGTGCAGACACAAGTATTGCCGTAGAACATATTTTATTAACTTTTCTGTAAGTGTAAGGTATACTGTAAGGTAATAAGACTGACGGACTAAATCTTTGAACCTACATAAAAAACAATAAACTCAGCCGTAAAACACACTGTGTTTTTTTCTGAAGTAGACCACAGCTACACAGCTTCCATTTGTGCCTATTGCGGACAATTATTTGACGTCAATATTTTTTTTATTAATTTTTCTGTTAGGTGATGGGGTAGGGTGTCCGACATCAATTTTGCACTTTCTTTCAAAAAAATAAACTAAGCCGAAGAACACCCTGTGTTTATTCTCAAGTAAACCACAGTTACTAGACCTTCCTCTGCAACTAGTGCGGACAAAAGTATTGCCGTACAATATTTTTTATTAACTTTTCTGTAAGGTAGCGGGGTTGGGTGTCTGTTCCTAAATTTTGACCTACGTTCCAAAAAAAAAACTGTGCCGAAGAACACCTTGGGTTTCTTCTCCAGTACACCTCAGCTACCCAGCTTCCCTTTGCACCTAGTGCAGACACAAGTATTAACGTAGAACATTTTTTATTAACTTTTCTGTAAGTGTAAGGTAGACTGTAAGGTAATAAGACTGACGAACTAAATCTTTGAACCTACATAAAAAACAATAAACTAAGCCGTAAAACACACTGTTTTTTTTCTGAAGTAGACCACAGCTACACAGCTTCCCTTTGTGCCTATTGCGGACAATTATTTGACGTCAATATTTTTTTTATTAATTTTTCTGTTAGGTGATGGGGTAGGGTGTCCGACATCAATTTTGCACTTTCTTTCAAAAAAATAAACTAAGCCGAAGAACATCCTGTGTTTTTCTCAAGTAAACCGCAGCTACCCGACCTTCCTTTGCACCTAGTGCGGACAAAAGTATTGCCGTACAATATTTTTTATTAACTTTTCTGTAAGGTAGCGGGGTTGGGTGTCTGTTCCTAAATTTGGACCTACGTTTCAAAAAAACTGTGCGGAAGAACACCTTGGGTTTCTTCTCCAGTACAACTCAGCTACCCAGCTTCCCTTTGCACCTAGTGCAGACACAAGTATTGACGTAGAACATTTTTTATTAACTTTTCTGTAAGTGTAAGGTAGACTGTAAGGTAATAAGACTGACGGACTAAATCTTTGAACCTACATAAAAAACAATAAACTAAGCCGTAAAACACACTGTGTTTTTTTCTGAAGTAGACCACAGCTACACAGCTTCCCTGTGTGCCTATTGCGGACAATTATTTGACGTCAATATTTTTTTTATTAATTTTTCTGTTAGGGGATGGGGTAGGGTGTCCGACATAAATTTTGCACTTTCTTTCAAAAAAAGAAACTAAGCCGAACAACACCCTGTGTTTTTTTCTCAAGTAAACCACAGTTACCCGACCTTCCTTTGCACCAAGTGCGGACAAAAGTATTGCCGTACAATATTTTTTATTAACTTTTCTGTAATGTAGCGGGGTTGGGTATCTGTTCCTAAATTTGAACCTACGTTCCAAAAGAAAACTGTGCCGAAGAACACCTTGGGTTTCTTCTCCAGTACACCTCAGCTACCCAGCTTCCCTTTGCACCTAGTGCAGACACAAGTATTGCCGTAGAACATTTTTTATTAACTTTTCTGTAAGTGTAAGGTAGACTGTAAGGTAATAAGACTGACGGACTAAATCTTTGAACCTACATAAAAAACAATAAACTAAGCCGTAAAACACACTGTGTTTTTTCTGAAGTAGACCACAGCTACACAGCTTCCCTTTGTGCCTATTGCTGACAATTATTTGACGTCAATATGTTTTTTTATTAATTTTTCTGTTAGGTGAAGGGGTAGGGTGTCCGACATCAATTTTGCACTTTCTTTCAAAAAAATAAACTAAGCCGAAGAACACCCTGTGTTTATTCTCAAGTAAACCACAGTTACCCGACCTTCCTCTGCAACTAGTGCGGACAAAAGTATTGCCGTATAATATTTTTTATCAACTTTTCTGTAAGGTAGCGGGGTTGGGTGTCTGTTCCTAAATTTGGACCTACGTTCCAAAAAAAAAAACTGTGCCGAAGAACACCTTGGGTTTCTTCTCCAGTACACCTCAGCTACCCAGCTTCCCTTTGCACCTAGTGCAGACACAAGTATTGACGTAGAACATTTTTTATTAACTTTTCTGTAAGTGTAAGGTAGACTGTAAGGTAATAAGACTGACGGACTAAATCTTTGAACCTACATAAAAAACAATAAACTAAGCCGTAAAACACACTGTTTTTTTCTGAAGTAGACCACAGCTACACAGCTTCCCTTTGTGCCTATTGCGGACAATTATTTGACGTCAATATTTTTTTTATTAATTTTTCTGTTAGGTGATGGGGTAGGGTGTCCGACATCAATTTTGCACTTTCTTTCAATAAAATAAACTAAGCCGAAGAACATCCTGTGTTTTTCTCAAGTAAACCGCAGCTACCCGACCTTCCTTTGCACCTAGTGCGGACAAAAGTATTGCCGTACAATATTTTTTATTAACTTTTCTGTAAGGTAGCGGGGTTGGGTGTCTGTTCCTAAATTTGGACCTACGTTCCAAAAAAACTGTGCGGAAGAACACCTTGGGTTTCTTCTCCAGTACACCTCAGCTACCCAGCTTCCCTTTGAACCTAGTGCAGACACAAGTATTGCCGTAGAACATTTTTTATTAACTTTTCTTGTAAGGTAGACTGTAAGGTAATAAGACTGACGCACTAAATCTTTGAACCTACATAAAAAACAATAAACTAAGCCGTAAAACACACTGTGTTTTTTTCTGAAGTAGACCACAGCTACACGGCTTCCCTTTGTGCCTATTGCTGACAATTATTTGACGTCAATATGTTTTTTTATTAATTTTTCTGTTAGGTGAAGGGGTAGGGTGTCCGACATCAATTTTGCACTTTCTTTCAAAAAAATAAACTAAGCCGAAGAACACCCTGTGTTTATTCTCAAGTAAACCACAGTTACCCGACCTTCCTCTGCAACTAGTGCGGACAAAAGTATTGCCGTACAATATTTTTTATCAACTTTTCTGTAAGGTAGCGGGGTTGGGTGTCTGTTCCTAAATTTGGACCTACGTTCCAAAAAAAAAACTGTGCCGAAGAACACTTTGGGTTTCTTCTCCAGTACACCTCAGCTACCCAGCTTCCCTTTGCACCTAGTGCAGACACAAGTATTGACGTAGAACATTTTTTATTAACTTTTCTGTAAGTGTAAGGTAGACTGTAAGGTAATAAGACTGACGGACTAAATCTTTGAACCTACATAAAAAACAATAAACTAAGCCGTAAAACACACTGTTTTTTTCTGAAGTAGACCACAGCTACAGAGCTTCCCTTTGTGCCTATTGCGGACAATTATTTGACGTCAATATTTTTTTTATTAATTTTTCTGTTAGGTGATGGGGTAGGGTGTCCGACATCAATTTTGCACTTTCTTTCAATAAAATAAACTAAGCCGAAGAACATCCTGTGTTTTTCTCAAGTAAACCGCAGCTACCCGACCTTCCTTTGCACCTAGTGCGGACAAAAGTATTGCCGTACAATATTTTTTATTAACTTTTCTGTAAGGTAGCGGGGTTGGGTGTCTGTTCCTAAATTTGGACCTACGTTCCAAAAAAACTGTGCGGAAGAACACCTTGGGTTTCTTCTCCAGTACACCTCAGCTACCCAGCTTCCCTTTGCACCTAGTGCAGACACAAGTATTGCCGTAGAACATTTTTTATTAACTTTTCTTGTAAGGTAGACTGTAAGGTAATAAGACTGACGGACTAAATCTTTGAACCTACATAAAAAACAATAAACTAAGCCGTAAAACACACTGTGTTTTTTTCTGAAGTAGACCACAGCTACACAGCTTCCCTTTGTGCCTATTGCGGACAATTATTTGACGTCAATATTTTTTTTATTAATTTTTCTGTTAGGTGATGGGGTAGGGTGTCCGGAATCAATTTTGCACTTTCTTTCAAAAAAATAAACTAAGCCGAAGAACACCCTGTGTTTCTTCTCAAGTAAACCACAGTTACCCGACCTTCCTTTGCACCTAGTGCGGACAAAAGTATTGCCGTACAATATTTTTTATTAACTTTTCTGTAAGGTAGCGGGGTTGGGTGTCTGTTCCTAAATTTGGACCTACGTTCCAAAAAAAAAAAACTGTGCCGAAGAACACCTTGGGTTTCTTCTCCAGTACACCTCAGCTACCCAGCTTCCTTTTGCATCTAGTGCAGACACAAGTATTGACGTAGAACATTTTTTATTAACTTTTCTGTAAGTGTAAGGTAGACTGTAAGGTAATAAGACTGACGGATTAAATCTTTGAACCTACATAAAAAACAATAAACTAAGCCGTAAAACACACTGTGTTTTTACCTGAAGTAGACCACAGCTACACAGCTTCCATTTGTGCCTATTGCGGACAATTATTTGACGTCAATATTTTTTTTATTATTTTTCTGTTAGGTGATGGGGTAGGGTGTCCGACATCAATTTTGCACTTTCTTTCAAAAAAATAAACTAAGCCGAAGAACACCCTGTGTTTTTTTTTCAAGTAAACCGCAGCTACCCGACGTTCCTTTGCACCTAGTGCGGACAAAAGTATTGCCGTACAATATTTTTTATTAATTTTTCTGTAAGGTAGCGGGGTTGGGTGTCTGTTACTAAATTTGGACTTACGTTCCAAAAAAACTGTGCTGAAGAACACCTTGGGTTTCTTCTCCAGTACACATCAGCTATCCAGCTTCCCTTTGCACCTAGTGCAGACACAAGTATTGACGTAGAACATTTTTTATTAACTTTTCTGTAAGTGTAAGGTAGACTGTAAGGTAATAAGACTGACGGACTAAATCTTTGAACCTACATAAAAAACAATAAACTAAGCCGTAAAACACACTGTGTTTTTTTCTGAAGTAGACCACAGCTACACAGCTTCCCTTTGTGCCTATTGCGGACAATTATTTGACGTCAATATTTTTTTTATTAATTTTTCTGTTAGGTGATGGGGTAGGGTGTCCGACATCAATTTTGCACTTTCTTTCAAAAAAAGAAACTAAACCGAAGAACACCCTGTGTTTATTCTCAAGTAAACCGCAGCTACCCGACGTTCCTTTGCACCTAGTGCGGACAAAAGTATTGCCGTACAATATTTTTTATTAACTTTTCTGTAAGGTAGCGGGGTTGGGTGTCTGTTCCTAAATTTGGACCTACGTTCCAAAAAAAAAAACAGTGCCGAAGAACACCTTGGGTTTCTTCTCCAGTACACCTCAGCTACCCAGCTTCCCTTTGCACCTAGTGCAGACACAAGTATTGCCGTAGAACATTTTTTATTAACTTTTCTGTAAGTGTAAGGTAGACTGTAAGGTAATAAGACTGACGCACTAAATCTTTGAACCTACATAAAAAACAATAAACTAAGCCGTAAAACACACTGTTTTTTTCTGAAGTAGACCACAGCTACACAGCTTCCCTTTGTGCCTATTGGGGACAATTATTTGACGTCAATATTTTTTTTATTAATTTTTCTGTTAGGTGATGGGGTAGGGTGTCCGACATCAATTTTGCACTTTCTTTCAAAAAAATAAACTAAGCCGAAGAACATCCTGTGTTTTTCTCAAGTAAACCGCAGCTACCCGACCTTCCTTTGCACCTAGTGCAGACAAAAGTATTGCCGTACAATATTTTTTATGAACTTTTCTGTAAGGTAGCGGGGTTGGGTGTCTGTTCCTAAATTTGGACCTACGTTCCAAAAAAACTGTGCCGAAGAACACCTTGGGTTTCTTCTCCAGTACACCTCAGCTACCCAGCTCCCCCTTGCACCTAGTGCAGAAACAAGTATTGCCGTAGAACATTTTTTATTAACTTTTCTGTAAGTGTAATGTAGACTGTAAGGTAATAAGACTGACGGACTAAATCTTTGAACCTACATAAAAAACAATAAACTAAGCCGTAAAACACACTGTGTTTTTTTTTTCTGAAGTAGACCACAGCTACACAGCTTCCATTTGTGCCTATTGCGGACAATTATTTGACGTCAATATTTTTTTTATTAGTTTTTCTGTTAGGTGATGGGGTAGGGTGTCCGACATCAATTTTGCACTTTCTTTCAAAAAAATAAACTAAGCCGAAGAACACCCTGTGTTTATTCTCAAGTACACCACAGTTACCCGACCTTCCTTTGCACCTAGTGCGGACAAAAGTATTGCCGTACAATATTTTTTATTAACTTTTCTGTAAGGTAGCGGGGTTGGGTGTCTGTTCCTAAATTTGGACCTACGTTCCAAAAAAAAAACTGTGCCGAAGAACACCTTGGGTTTCTTCTCCAGTACACCTCAGCTACCCAGCTTCCCTTTGCACCTAGTGCAGACACAAGTATTGCCGTAGAACATTTTTTATTAACTTGTCTGTAAGTGTAAGATAGACTGTAAGGTAATAAGACTGACGGACTAAATCTTTGAACCTACATAAAAAAACAATAAACTAAGCCGTAAAACACACTGTGTTTTTTCTGAAGTAGACCACAGCTACACAGCTTCCCTTTGTGCCTATTGCGGTGAATTATTTGACGTCAATATTTTTTTTATTAATTTTTCTGTTAGGTGATGGGGTAGGGTGTCCGACATCAATTTTTCACTTTCTTTCAAAAAAAGAAACTAAGCCGAAGAACATCCTGTGTTTTTCTCAAGTAAACCGCAGCTATCCGACCTTCCTTTGCACCTAGTGCAGACAAAAGTATTGCCGTACAATATTTTTTATCAACTTTTCTGTAAGGTAGCGGGGTTGGGTGTCTGTTCCTAAATTTGGACCTACGTTCCAAAAAAACTGTGCCGAAGAACACCTTGGGTTTCTTCTCCAGTACACCTCAGCTACCCAGCTTCCCTTTGCACCTAGTGCAGACACAAGTATTGCCGTAGAACATTTTTTATTAACTTTTCTGTAAGTGTAATGTAGACTGTAAGGTAATAAGACTGACGGACTAAATCTTTGAACCTACATAAAAAACAATAAACTAAGCCGTAAAACACACTGTGTTTTTTTCTGAAGTAGACCACAGCTACACAGCTTCCATTTGTGCCTATTGCGGACAATTATTTGACGTCAATATTTTTTTTTATTAGTTTTTCTGTTAGGTGATAGGGTAGGGTGTCCGACATCAATTTTGCACTTTCTTTCAAAAAAATAAACTAAGCCGAAGAACACCCTGTGTTCATTCTCAAGTACACCACAGTTACCCGACCTTCCTTTGCACCTAGTGCGGACAAAAGTATTGCCGTACAATATTTTTTATTAACTTTTCTGTAAGGTAGCGGGGTTGGGTGTCTGTTCCTAAATTTGGACCTACGTTCCAAAAAAAAAAACTGTGCCGAAGAACACCTTGGGTTTCTTCTCCAGTACACCTCAGCTACCCAGCTTCCCTTTGCACCTAGTGCAGACACAAGTATTGCCGTAGAACATTTTATATTAACTTGTCTGTAAGTGTAAGATAGACTGTAAGGTAATAAGACTGACGGACTAAATCTTTGAACCTACATAAAAAACAATAAACTAAGCCGTAAAACACACTGTGTTTTTCTGAAGTAGACCACAGCTACACAGCTTCCATTTGTGCCTATTGCGGACAATTATTTGACGTCAATAATTTTTTATTAATTTTTCTGTTAGGTGATGGGGTAGGGTGTCCGACATCAATTTTGCACTTTCTTTCAAAAAAAAAAACTAAGCCGAAGAACACCCTGTGTTTATTCTCAAGTAAACCACAGTTACCCGACCTTCCTTTGCACCTAGTGCGGACAAAAATATTGCCGTACAATATTTTTTATTAACTTTTCTGTAAGGTAACGGGGTTGGATGTCTGTTCCTAAATTTGGACCTACGTTCCAAAAAAAAAAACTGTGCCGAAGAACACCTTGGGTTTCTTCTCCAGTACACCTCAGCTACCCAGCTTCCCTTTGCACCTAGTGCAGACACAAGTATTGCCGTAGAACATTTTTTATTAACTTTTCTGTAAGTGTAAGATAGACTGTAAGGTAATAAGACTGACGGACTAAATCTTTGAACCTACATTAAAAACAATAAACTAAACCGTAAAACACACTGTGTTTTTTCTGAAGTAGACCACAGCTACACAGCTTCCCTTTGTGCCTATTGCGGACAATTAGTTGACGTCAATATTTTTTTTATTAATTTTTCTGTTAGGTGATGGGGTAGGGTGTCCGACATCAATTTTGCACTTTCTTTCAAAAAAATAAACTAAGCCGAACAACACCCTGTGTTTATTCTCAAGTACACCACAGTTACCCGACCTTCCTTTGCACCTAGTGCGGACAAAAGTATTGCCGTACAATATTTTTTATTAACTTTTCTGTAAGGTAGCGGGGTTGGGTGTCTGTTCCTAAATTTGGACCTACGTTCCAAAAAAAAAACTGTGCCGAAGAACACCTTGGGTTTCTTCTCCAGTACACCTCAGCTACCCAGCTTCCCTTTGCACCTAGTGCAGACACAAGTATTGCCGTAGAACATTTTTTATTAACTTTTCTGTAAGTGTAAGATAGACTGTAAGGTAATAAGACTGACGGACTAAATCTTTGAACCTACATAAAAAACAATAAACTAAGCCGTAAAACACACTGTGTTTTTTCTGAAGTAGACCACAGCTACACAGCTTCCCTTTGTGCCTATTGCGGACAATTAGTTGACGTCAATATTTTTTTTATTAATTTTTCTGTTAGGTGATGGGGTAGGGTGTCCGACATCAATTTTGCACTTTCTTTCAAAAAAGTTAACTAAGCCGAAGAACACCCTGTGTTTATTCTCAAGTACACCACAGTTACCCGACCTTCCTTTGCACCTAGTGCTGACAAAAGTATTGCCGTACAATATTTTTTAACTTTTCTGTAAGGTAGCGGGGTTGGGTGTCTGTTCCTAAATTTGGACCTACGTTCCAAAAAAAAAAACTGTGCCGAAGAACACCTTGGGTTTCTTCTCCAGTACACCTCAGCTACCCAGCTTCCCTTTGCACCTAGTGCACACACAAGTATTGCCGTAGAACATTTTTTATTAACTTGTCTGTAAGTGTAAGATAGACTGTAAGGTAATAAGACTGACGGACTAAATCTTTGAACCTACATAAAAAACAATAAACTAAGCCGTAAAACAAACTGTGTTTTTTCTGAAGTAGACCACAGCTACACAGCTTCCCTTTGTGCCTATTGCGGTGAATTATTTGACGTCAATATTTTTTTTATTAATTTTTCTGTTAGGTGATGGGGTAGGGTGTCCGACATCAATTTTGCACTTTCTTTCAAAAAAATAAACTAAGCCGAAGAACATCCTGTGTTTTTCTCAAGTAAACCGCAGCTACCCGACCTTCCTTTGCACCTAGTGCAGACAAAAGTATTGCCGTACAATATTTTTTATTAACTTTTCTGTAAGGTAGCGGGGTTGGGTGTCTGTTCCTAAATTTGGACCTACGTTCTAAAAAAACTGTGCCGAAGAACACCTTGGGTTTCTTCTCCAGTACACCTCAGCTACCCAGCTTCCCTTTGCACCTAGTGCACACACAAGTATTGCCGTAGAACATTTTTTATTAACTTTTCTGTAAGTGTAAGGTAGACTGTAAGGTAATAAGACTGACGGACTAAATCTTTGAACCTACATAAAAAACAATAAACTAAGCCGTAAAACACACTGTGTTTTTTCTGAAGTAGACCACAGCTACACAGCTTCCCTTTGTGCCTATTGCGGTGAATTATTTGACGTCAATATTTTTTTTATTAATTTTACTGTTAGGTGATGGGGTAGGGTGTCCGACATCAATTTTGCACTTTCTTTCAAAAAAATAAACTAAGCCGAAGAACACCCTGTGTTTATTCTCAAGTACACCACAGTTACCCGACCTTCCTTTGCACCTAGTGCGGACAAAAGTATTGCCGTACAATATTTTTTATTAACTTTTCTGTAAGGTAACGGGGTTGGGTGTCTGTTCCTAAATTTGGACCTACGTTCCAAAAAAAAAACTGTGCCGAAGAACACCTTGGGTTTCTTCTCCAGTACACCTCAGCTACCCAGCTTCCCTTTGCACCTTGTGCACACACAAGTATTGCCGTAGAACATTTTTTATTAACTTTTCTGTAAGTGTAAGATAGACTGTAAGGTAATAAGACTGACGGACTAAATCTTTGAACCTACATAAAAAACAATAAATTAAGCCGTAAAACACACTGTGTTTTTTCTGAAGTAGACCACAGCTACACAGCTTCCCTTTGTGCCTATTGCGGTAAATTATTTGAGGTCAATATTTCTTTTATTAGTTTTTCTGTTAGGTGATGGGGTAGGGTGTCCGACATCAATTTTGCACTTTCTTTCAAAAAAATAAACTAAGCCGAAGAACACCCTGTGTTTATTCTCAAGTACACCACAGTTACCTGACCTTCCTTTGCACCTAGTGCGGACAAAAGTATTGCCGTACAATATTTTTTATTAACTTTCCTGTAAGGTAGCGGGGTTGGGTGTCTGTTCCTAAATTTGGACCTACGTTCCAAAAAAAAAACTGTGCCGAAGAACACCTTGGGTTTCTTCTCCAGTACACCTCAGCTACCCAGCTTCCCTTTGCACCTAGTGCAGACACAAGTATTGCCGTAGAACATTTTTTATTAACTTTTCTGTAAGTGTAAGATAGACTGTAAGGTAATAAGACTGACGGACTAAATCTTTGAACCTACATAAAAAACAATAAACTAAGCCGTAAAACACACTGTGTTTTTTCTGAAGTAGACCACAGCTACACAGCTTCCCTTTGTGCCTATTGCGGACAATTAGTTGACGTCAATATTTTTTTTATTAATTTTTCTGTTAGGTGATGGGGTAGGGTGTCCGACATCAATTTTGCACTTTCTTTCAAAAAAGTAAACTAAGCCGAAGAACACCCTGTGTTTATTCTCAAGTACACCACAGTTACCCGACCTTCCTTTGCACCTAGTGCGGACAAAAGTATTGCCGTACAATATTTTTTATTAACTTTTCTGTAAGGTAGCGGGGTTGGGTGTCTGTTCCTAAATTTTGACCTACGTTCCAAAAAAAAACTGTGCCGAAGAACACCTTGGGTTTCTTCTCCAGTACACCTCAGCTACCCAGCTTCTCTTTGCACCTAGTGCACACACAAGTATTGCCGTAGAACATTTTTTATTAACTTGTCTGTAAGTGTAAGATAGACTGTAAGGTAATAAGACTGACGGACTAAATCTTTGAACCTACATAAAAAACAATAAACTATAAGCCGTAAAACAAACTGTGTTTTTTCTGAAGTAGACCACAGCTACACAGCTTCCCTTTGTGCCTATTGCGGTGAATTATTTGACGTCAATATTTTTTTTATTAATTTTTCTGTTAGGTGATGGGGTAGGGTGTCCGACATCAATTTTGCACTTTCTTTCAAAAAAATAAACTAAGCCGAAGAACATCCTGTGTTTTTCTCAAGTAAACCGCAGCTACCCGACCTTCCTTTGCACCTAGTGCAGACAAAAGTATTGCCGTACAATATTTTTTATTAACTTTTCTGTAAGGTAGCGGGGTTGGGTGTCTGTTCCTAAATTTGGACCTACGTTCTAAAAAAACTGTGCCGAAGAACACCTTGGGTTTATTCTCCAGTACACCTCAGCTACCCAGCTTCTCTTTGCACCTAGTGCACACACAAGTATTGCCGTAGAACATTTTTTATTAACTTTTCTGTAAGTGTAAGATAGACTGTAAGGTAATAAGACTGACGGACTAAATCTTTGAACCTACATAAAAAACAATAAACTAAGCCGTAAAACACACTGTGTTTTTTTCTGAAGTAGACCACAGCTACACAGCTTCCCTTTGTGCCTATTGCGGTGAATTATTTGACGTCGATATTTTTTTCATTATTTTTTCTGTTAGGTGATGGGGTAGGGTGTCCGACATCAATTTTGCACTTTCTTTCAAAAAAATAAACTAAGCCGAAGAACATCCTGTGTTTTTCTCAAGTAAACCGCAGCTACCCGACCTTCCTTTGCACCTAGTGCGGACAAAAGTTTTGCCGTACAATATTTTTTATTAACTTTTCTGTAAGGTAGCGGGGTTGGTGTCTGTTCCTAAATTGGGACCTACGTTCCAAAAAAACTGTGCGGAAGAACACCTTGGTTTCTTCTCCAGTACACCTCAGCTACCCAGCTTCCCTTTGCACCTAGTGCAGAGACAAGTATTGCCGTAAAACATTTTTTATTAACTTTTCTGTAAGTGTAAGGTAGACTGTAAGGTAATAAGACTGACGGACTAAATCTTTGAACCTACATAAAAAACAATAAACTAAGCCGTAAAACACACTGTGTTTTTTTCTGAAGTAGACCACAGCTACACAGCTTCCATTTGTGCCTATTGCGGACAATTATTTGTCGTCAATATTTTTTTTATTAATTTTTCTGTTAGGTGATGGGGTAGTGTGTCCGACATCAATTTTGCACTTTCTTTCAAAAAAATAAACTAAGCCGAAGAACACCCTGTGTTTATTCTCAAGTAAACCACAGTTACCCGACCTTCCTTTGCACCTAGTGCGGACAAAAGTATTGCCGTACAATATTTTTTATTAACTTTTCTGTAAGGTAGCGGGGTTGGGTGTCTGTTCCTAAATTTGGACCTACGTTCCAAAAAAAAACTGTGCCGAAGAACACCTTGGGTTTCTTCTCCAGTACACCTCAGCTACCCAGCTTCCCTTTGCACCTAGTGCAGACACAAGTATTGCCGTAGAACATTTTATATTAACTTGTCTGTAAGTGTAAGGTAGACTGTAAGGTAATAAGACTGACGCACTTAATCTTTGAACCTATATAAAAAACAATAAACTAAGCCGTAAAACTGAAGTAGACCACAGCTACACAGCTTCCCTTTGCACCTAGTGCAGACACAAGTATTGCCGTAGAACATTTTATATTAACTTGTCTGTAAGTGTAAGGTAGACTGTAAGGTAATAAGACTGACGGATTAAATCTTTGAACCTACATAAAAAACAATAAACTAAGCCGTAAAACTGAAGTAGACCACAGCTACACAGCTTCCATTTGTGCCTATTGCACACAATTATTTGACGTCAATATTTTTTTTATTAATTTTTCTGTTAGGTGATGGGGTAGGGTGTCCGACATCAATTTTGCACTTTCTTTCAAAAAAATAAACTAAGCCGAAGAACACCCTGTGTTTATTCTCAAGTACACCACAGTTACCCGACCTTCCTTTGCACCTAGTGCGGACAAAAGTATTGCCGTACAATATTTTTTATTAACTTTTCTGTAAGGTAACGGGGTTGGGTGTCTGTTCCTAAATTTGGACCTACGTTCCAAAAAAAAACTGTGCCGAAGAACACCTTGGGTTTCTTCTCCAGTACACCTCAGCTACCCAGCTTCCCTTTGCACCTAGTGCAGACACAAGTATTGCCGTAGAACATTTTTTATTAACTTTTCTGTAAGTGTAAGGTAGACTGTAAGGTATTAAGACTGCCGCACTAAATCTTTGAACCTACATAAAAAACAATAAACTAAGCCGTAAAACACACTGTGTTTTTTTCTGAAGTAGACCACAGCTACACAGCTTCCCTTTGTGCCTATTGCGGTGAATTATTTGACATCGATATTTTTTTCATTATTTTTTCTGTTAGGTGATGGGGTAGGGTGTCCGACATCAATTTTGCACTTTCTTTCAAAAAAATAAACTAAGCCGAAGAACATCCTGTGTTTTTCTGAAGTAAACCGCAGCTACCCGACCTTCCTTTGCACCTAGTGCGGACAAAAGTTTTGCCGTACAATATTTTTTATTAACTTTTCTGTAAGGTAGCGGGGTTGGTGTCTGTTCCTAAATTTGGACCTACGTTCCAAAAAAACTGTGCGGAAGAACACCTTGGTTTCTTCTCCAGTACACCTCAGCTACCCAGCTTCCCTTTGCACCTAGTGCAGACACAAGTATTGCCGTAGAACATTTTTTATTAACTTTTCTGTAAGTGTAAGGTAGACTGTAAGGTAATAAGACTGACGGACTAAATCTTTGAACCTACATAAAAAACAATAAACTAAGCCGTAAAACACACTGTGTTTTTTTCTGAAGTAGACCACAGCTACACAGCTTCCATTTGTGCCTATTGCGGACAATTATTTGTCGTCAATATTTTTTTAATTAATTTTTCTGTTAGGTGATGGGGTAGTGTGTCCGACATCAATTTTGCACTTTCTTTCAAAAAAATAAACTAAGCCGAAGAACACCCTGTGTTTATTCTCAAGTAAACCACAGTTACCCAACCTTCCTTTGCACCTAGTGCGGACAAAAGTATTGCCGTACAATATTTTTTATTAACTTTTCTGTAAGGTAGCGGGGTTGGGTGTCTGTTCCTAAATTTGGACCTACGTTCCAAAAAAAAAACTGTGCCGAAGAACACCTTGGGTTTCTTCTCCAGTACACCTCAGCTACCCAGCTTCCCTTTGCACCTAGTGCAGACACAAGTATTGCCGTAGAACATTTTATATTAACTTGTCTGTAAGTGTAAGGTAGACTGTAAGGTAATAAGACTGACGCACTTAATCTTTGAACCTACATAAAAAACAATAAACTAAGCCGTAAAACACATTGTGTTTTTTCTGAAGTAGACCACAGCTACACAGCTTCCCTTTGTGCCTATTGCGGTGAATTATTTGACGTCAATATTTTTTTTATTAATTTTTCTGTTAGGTGATGGGGTAGGGTGTCCGACATCAATTTTGCACTTTCTTTCAAAAAAATAAACTAAGCCGAAGAACATCCTGTGTTTTTCTCAAGTAAACCGCAGCTACCCGACTTTCCTTTGCACCTAGTGCGGACAAAAGTATTGCCGTACAATATTTTTTATTAACTTTTCTGTAAGGTAGCGGGCTTGGGTGTCTGTTCCTAAATTTGGACCTACGTTCCAAAAAAACTGTGCGGAAGAACACCTTGGGTTTCTTCTCTAGTACACCTCAGCTACCCAGCTTCCCTTTGCACCTAGTGCAGACACAAGTTTTGCCGTAGAACATTTTTTATTAACTTTTCTGTAAGTGTAAGGTAGACTGTAAGGTAATAAGACTGACGGATTAAATCTTTGAACCTACATAAAAAAACAATAAACTAAGCCGTAAAACACACTGTGTTTTTTTCTGAAGTAGACCACAGCTACACAGCTTCCATTTGTGCCTATTGCGGACAATTATTTGACGTCAATATTTTTTTTATTAATTTTTCTGTTAGGTGATGGGGTAGGGTGTCCGACATCAATTTTGCACTTTCTTTCAAAAAAAGAAACTAAGCCGAAGAACACCCTGTGTTTATTCTCAAGTAAACCACAGTTACCCGACCTTCCTTTGCACCTAGTGCGGACAAAAGTATTGCCGTACAATATTTTTTATTAACTTTTCTGTAAGGTAGCGGGGTTGGGTGTCTGTTCCCAAATTTGGACCTACGTTCCAAAAAAAACAACTGTGCCGAAGAACACCTTGGGTTTCTTCTCCAGTACACCTCAGCTACCCAGCTTCCCTTTGCACCTAGTGCAGACACAAGTATTGCCGTAGAACATTTTTTATTAACTTTTCTGTAAGTGTAAGGTAGACTGTAAGGTAATAAGACTGACGCACTAAATCTTTGAACCTACATAAAAAACAATAAACTAAGCCGTAAAACACACTGTTTTTTTCTGAAGTAGACCACAGCTACACAGCTTCCCTTTGTGCCTATTGGGGACAATTATTTGACGTCAATATTTTTTTTATTAATTTTTCTGGTAGGTGATGGGGTAGGGTGTCCGACATCAATTTTGCACTTTCTTTGAAAAAAATAAACTAAGCCGAAGAACATCCTGTGTTTTTCTCAAGTAAACCGCAGCTACCCGACCTTCCTTTGCACCTAGTGCAGACAAAAGTATTGCCGTACAATATTTTTTATTAACTTTTCTGTAAGGTAGCGGGGTTGGGTGTCTGTTCCTAAATTTGGACCTACGTTCCAAAAAAAAACTGTGCCGAAGAACACCTTGGGTTTCTTCTCCAGTACACCTCAGCTACCCAGCTTCCCTTTGCACCTAGTGCAGACACAAGTATTGCCGTAGAACATTTTTTATTAACTTTTCTGTAAGTGTAAGGTAGACTGTAAGGTAATAAGACTGACGGACTAAATCTTTGAACCTACATAAAAAACAATAAACTAAGCCGTAAAACACATTGTGTTTTTTCTGAAGTAGACCACAGCTACACAGCTTCCCTTTGTGCGTATTGCGGTTAATTATTTGACGTCAATATTTTTTTTATTAATTTTTCTGTTAGGTGATGGGGTAGGGTGTCCGACATCAATTTTGCACTTTCTTTCAAAAAAAGAAACTAAGCCGAAGAACACCCTGTGTTTATTCTCAAGTAAACCACAGTTACCCGACCTTCCTTTGCACCTAGTGCGGACAAAAGTATTGCCGTACAATATTTTTTATTAACTTTTCTGTAAGGTAGCGGGGTTGGGTGTCTGTTCCCAAATTTGGACCTACGTTCCAAAAAAAACAACTGTGCCGAAGAACACCTTGGGTTTCTTCTCCAGTACACCTCAGCTACCCAGCTTCCCTTTGCACCTAGTGCAGACACAAGTATTGCCGTAGAACATTTTTTATTAACTTTTCTGTAAGTGTAAGGTAGACTGTAAGGTAATAAGACTGACGCACTAAATCTTTGAACCTACATAAAAAACAATAAACTAAGCCGTAAAACACACTGTTTTTTTCTGAAGTAGACCACAGCTACACAGCTTCCCTTTGTGCCTATTGGGGACAATTATTTGACGTCAATATTTTTTTTATTAATTTTTCTGGTAGGTGATGGGGTAGGGTGTCCGACATCAATTTTGCACTTTCTTTGAAAAAAATAAACTAAGCCGAAGAACATCCTGTGTTTTTCTCAAGTAAACCGCAGCTACCCGACCTTCCTTTGCACCTAGTGCAGACAAAAGTATTGCCGTACAATATTTTTTATTAACTTTTCTGTAAGGTAGCGGGGTTGGGTGTCTGTTCCTAAATTTGGACCTACGTTCCAAAAAAAAACTGTGCCGAAGAACACCTTGGGTTTCTTCTCCAGTACACCTCAGCTACCCAGCTTCCCTTTGCACCTAGTGCAGACACAAGTATTGCCGTAGAACATTTTTTATTAACTTTTCTGTAAGTGTAAGGTAGACTGTAAGGTAATAAGACTGACGGACTAAATCTTTGAACCTACATAAAAAACAATAAACTAAGCCGTAAAACACACTGTGTTTTTTCTGAAGTAGACCACAGCTACACAGCTTCCCTTTGTGCGTATTGCGGTTAATTATTTGACGTCAATATTTTTTTTATTAATTTTTCTGTTAGGTGATGGGGTAGGGTGTCCGACATCAATTTTGCACTTTCTTTCAAAAAAATAAACTAAGCCGAAGAACACCCTGTGTTTATTCTCAAGTAAACCACAGTTACCCGACCTTCCTTTGCACCTAGTGCGGACAAAAGTATTGCCGTACAATATTTTTTATTAACTTTTCTGTAAGGTAGCGGGGTTGGGTGTCTGTTCCTAAATTTGGACCTACGTTAAAAATCTGTGCCGAAGAACACCTTGGGTTTCTTCTCCAGTATACCCCAGCTACCCAGCTTCCCTTTGCACCTAGTGCAGACAAAAATTTTGCCGTAGAACATTTTCTATTAACTTTTCTTCATGGAAGACTTTAAGGTGAGAAGACTGTCAGACTCAATCCTTGAACCTACCTGAAAAACAATAAACTAAGCCGAAGAACACACTGTGTTTTTTCTGAAGTAGACCGCAGCTACCCAGCTCCCCTTTGCGCCCATTGTGGACAATGATTTGACAAAGAACATTTTTTATTATTTTTTTTCTGTAAAGTAATAGGGTAGTGTGTCCGGCCCCAACTTTGCACTTTCTTTCGAAAATATAAACGAAGCCGAAGAACACCCTGTGTGTTTTCTCAAGTAATCCATAGCAACCCGACCTTTCTTTGCACCTAGTGCAGACAGTAGTATTGCCGTACAATATTTTTCATATGAATTTTTCTGTAAGGTACCGGGGTTGGGTGTCTGAAAGGGCCAAGTGAGCTTTTCTCATTACTTGGCGTCCGGCGTCCGTCGTCGTCCGTCGTCCTTAGCTTTTACAAAAATCTTCTCCTCTGAAACTACTGGGCCAAATTGAACCAAACTTGGCCACAATCATCATTGGGGTATCTAGTTTAACAAATGTGTGGCGTAACCCGGTGAACCAACCAAAATGGCCGCCACGGCTGAAAATAGAACATAGAGGTAAAATGCAGTTTTTGGCTTATAACTCAAAAACCAAAGCATTTAGAGGAAATCTGACATGGGGTAAACATGTTTATCAGGTCAATATCTATCTGCCCTGAAATTTTGAGATGAATTGGTCAACCCGTTGTTGGATTGCTGCTCATGAATTGGTAATTTTGAGGAAATTTTGCTTTTTTTGGTTATTATCTTGAATATTATTATAGATAGAGATAAACTGTAAACAGCAATAATGTTCAGCAAAGTTAGATTTACAACAAAATTACACGACTGAAATGGTCAGTTGACCTCTTTAGGAGTTATTGCCCTTTATAGTCAATTTTTAACCATTTTTCATAAATCCAAGTAATCTTTTGGAAAAATCTTCTCCTCTGAAACTACTGGGCCAAATTGAACCAAGCTTGGCCACAATCATCATTGGGGTATCTAGTTTAAAAAAATTGTGGCGTTACCCGGTCAACCAACCAAGATGGCCGCCACGGCTAAAAATAGAACATAGGGGTAAAATGCAGTTTTTGGCTTATAACTCAAAAACCAAAACATTTAGAGGAAATATGACTGGAATAAAATGTTTATCAAGTCAAGATCTATCTGCCCTGAAATTTTCAGATGAATCGGTCAACCTGTTGTTGGGTTGCTGCCCCTGAATTGGTAATTATGAGGAAATTTTGCTGTTTTTGGTTATTATGTTGAATTTTTTTATAGATAGAGATAAACTGTAAACAGCAATAATGTTCAGCAAAGTTAGATTTACAAATAAGTCACATGACCGAAATGGTCAGTTGACCCCTTTAGGAGTTATTGCCCTTTATAGTCAATTTTAACCATTTTTCATAAATCCAAGTAATCTTTTAGAAAAAATCTTCTCCTCTGAAACTACTGGGCCAAATTAATTCAAACTTGGCCACAATCATCATTGGGGTATCTAGTTTAGAAAATTTGTGGCGTGACCCGGTCAACCAACCAAGATGGCCGCCACGGCTAAAAATAGAACATAGGGGTAAAATGCAGTTTTTGGCCTATAACTAAAAAACCAAAACAATTAGAGGAAACATGACTGGAATAAAATGTTTATCAGGTCAAGATCTATCTGCCCTGAAATTTTCAGATGAATCGGTCAACCTGTTGTTGGGTTGCTACCCCTGAATTGGTAATTTTGAGGAAATTTTGCTGTTTTTGGTTATTATCTTGAATATTATTATAGATAGAGATAAACTGTAAACAGCAATAATGTTCATCAAAGTAAGATTGACAAATAAGTCAACATTACCGAAATGGTCAGTTGACGCCTTTAGGAGTTATTGCCCTTTATAGTCAATTTTTAACCATTTTTCGTAAATCTTAGTTATCTTTTACAAAAATCTTCTCCTCTGAAACTACTTGGCCAAATTCATTCAAACTTTTCCACAATCATCTTTGGGGTATCTTTTTAGAAAAATGTGTCCGATGACCTGGCCATCCAACCAAGATGGCCACCACAGCTAAAAAGAGAACAGGGGTAAAATGTAGATATTGGCTTATAACTCTGAAACCAAATCATTTAGAGCAAAACTGACAAAGAGTTAAATTGTTAATCAAGTCAATATATATCTGCCCTGAAATATTCAAATGAATTGGACAACCAGTTGTTGGGTTGCTGCCCTCCAATTGGTAATTTTTAAAGAAATTTTGCCGTTTTTGGTTATTATCTTGAAAACGATTATAGATAGCGATAAACTAAAAACAGCGATAATGTTCAGCAAAGTAAAATCTACAAATAAGTCAACATGACCTAAATGGTCAATTGACCCCTTAAGGAGTTATTGTCCTTTATAGTCAATTTTTAACAATTTTCATTAATTTGGTAAATTTATGTAAATTTTTACCAAATATTTTTCTCTGTTACTAATGGGCAAAGTTCATTATAGATATAATTGTAAGAAGCAAGAACATTCAGTAAAGTAAGAATTTCAACCACATCACAATCACCAAAATACAATTTTGTCATGAATCCATTTGTGTCCTTCGTTTAATATGCACAAAGACCAAGGTGAGCGACACAGGCTCTTTAGAGCCTCTAGTTTCTCAAGTAGACCACAGCTACCCAGCTCCCCTTTGCGCCTATTGTGGGCAATGATTTGACACAGAACTTATTTTTTTCTTTTTTCTGTAAGTAGTGGGGTAGGGTGTGCGGCCCCACCTTTGAACTTTCTTTTAAAAAGAATAAACTAAGCCGAAGAACACCCTGTGTTTTTTCTCAAGTAATCCATAGCAACCCGGCCTTTCTTTGGACCTAGTGCGGACAGAAGTATTGCCGTACAATATTTTTTATTAACTTTTCTGTAAGGTAACGGCGTTGTGTGTCTGACCCTAAATTTGGACCTTCGTTAAAAAACTGTGCCGAAGAACACCTTCGGTTTCTTCTCCAGTACACATCAGCTACACAGCTTCCCTTTGCACCTAGTGCAGACACAAGTATTGCCGTAGAACATTTTTTATTAACTTTTCTGTAAGTGTAAGGTAGACTGTAAGGTAATAAGACTGTCCGACTTAATCTTTCAACCTACATAATTAACAATAAACTAAGCCGTAGAACACACTGTGTTTTTTTCTGAAGTAGACAACAGCTACACAGCGTCCCTTTGTGCCTATTGCGGACAAGTATTTGACGTCAATATTTTTTATTAATTTTTCTGTTAGGTGTCAGATGGGGTAGGGTGTCCGACATCAATTTTGCACTTTCTTTCACAAAAATAAACTAAGCCGAAGAACACACTGTGTTTTTTCTCAAGTAAAGCACAGCTACCCGACATTCCTTTGCAACTAGTGCGGACAAAAGTATTGCCGTTCAATATTTTTATTAACTTTTCTGTAAGGTAGCGGGGTTGGATGTCTGACCCTAAATTTGGACCTACGTTAAAAAAAAACTGTGCCAAAGAACACCTTGGGTTTCTTCTCCAGTACACATCAGCTACCCAGCTTCCCTTTGCACCTAGTGGAGACACAAGTTTTGCCGTAGAACATTTTTTATTAACTTTTCTGTAAGGTAGACTGTAAGGTAGACTGTAAGGTAATAAGACTGTCTGACTCAATCTTTTAACCTACTTAAAAACAATAAACTAAGCCGTAGAACACACTGTGTTTTTTCTGAAGTAGACCACAACTACACAGCTTCCCTTTGCGCCTGTTGCAGAGAATGATTTGACGTCAATATTTTTTATTAATTTTTTTAGTGGCCTATCAAAGTGATCAAGTCTTCAATACCGTTAGTAATAAGAACATACTTCCAATGGTCTATACAACCACAAATGCAAACAATAACAACTTGCTAGCTTTGAATGTGTTTTATGAATTTAATTCAATCGTTCATCATCAAGATGTAACGGTCATAGAACAACATCGTCCATACTTTGTGAAGACGCGTCGCCAATATTTTTGTTTCGAAAATAAATTTCCTCTATAAAGTATTTAGATATATGCATGCAGATGGTTGTATTGACTTTTAAATGGTTTATGCTGTATTTACATTGTTTTTCATGTTTTTATGTATTATACACTTGGAATATGCATTATATACATACTTCCGAAAATTTACAGACCTAACATTGTTGAGCTGTTGTTTAGACGAATTATATAATACACATAATGTATTTTCAGCCTTGTATCAACATCACTGCTGGTGATACGATGGAAAACAAAATTGTTGTCGAGTCGTCACTGGTTCAGACGTACTTATAATATAATTATTTCTGTGACTGCATCTTACATTAATTTGTAGGATCCTTTACAAAAGATAATTCAGCTGATCTGTAACAATTCTATCTTCATGCCTAATACATCGTGTACTGTGTTACGACGCTAGATAAAAACTGTCAAGGAAAGGTAACACACGGCCACCGAAAACTTTATAGAGCCTAGGTGGTTGAGTGGTCTAGCGCGTCGGGCATAGTGCAAGGCGATTTGGTGCCACGATATCTCAATAGCATGAGTTTGAATCTCGGGCATAGTGCAAGGCTTCCACAAATTTACAGATATAACATTGTTGGGCTGTTGTTTAGACGAATTCTATAATATATATCATATATAAATGTGCTTTATCTAAATAAAAAAAATATGGATCTTTAATATCTTGCTTAAATGTTTAAAACAAACTGAAAAAAAAAGAATTGAATACCCAAAATGGGAGATTAGAATTTGTCATCGTTAAAACAAAAGATTACTTGGAAGTATAAAAGAAATTTGTCAGATAGTGTATAATAAAAAGAATTCAAGAAGATTGTTAATTGCTTATTATTATTTCTTGTTGACTGTCGTGACACGTATATCATGCGGTCCTATGATTTTGCGCCAATTGGCATTTCATTTGCGCCAGAAACTATATTTCGTTTGCACCAAAAATAAAACATTTCATTCGCCCCACACATGCTATAATACAGGTAAATATAGTTTTTGATGATATAATAAAACGCATTCCTCCGACATCAGTCATCGTAACAACAATAAAATCACTATGCATTTATACGGTTTTAATAAGAGACTGTACATGTATACTATAAATGTTAGAACACAGTTCTGCTACAAATTAACGCGATCATCAAACATAACAGACAGCACTTTACACTGGGGTTAAACTAAAAGTTTGTTCTGACACAAGACTTGAAAGCAGCGGCTCAGATGTACTCCTAGATATTGAATAACCGATATGTGTGGTCATAAAACAAATATTTTCTCTATATAAAATACGGAGATATGGTGTGATTGCCAATGAGACAACTTTCCACCAACGTTCAAATGAAGTGAATTGAAGCAATTATATGCAACCTTACGGCCTTCAAAAGTGAAAAAAAAACATACCGTATTGTCATCTAGAAACAGTCCCGAAACATATGGCTTCATCGTAAATCAGTAATATAGTAATATTCCTATATCAGGACGGATTGTATAATAAAGATGACAGCAATATTTGAACACAATGACTACAAAATGCTGTCCACATCAATTTAGAGTGCCATCATTTCCTCTCTGTATCCAAAATAATGAACAGTCACTAAAGTCAGTATTTTGGGATGGTTTGTATTCTTCTTCTTCTTTATTATTTCCTCTACTATCTGGAGTACCACTACTTTTGTAATATAGCACGGATAAACAACTTTTACTATCAGCAACTGTCTGCATGTGCAGGAATAAATTACAGTGAATATAATCGATGCACAAACCAGTATAATTACGCCTATAAATCAATTTTTCAAGATACTGGTATAAAGGATATTAACACTGTCTGTCGTACCCACCACCAGTTTAAAACAAAGCTCTTTAATGGCATCACCAAACACTGATATGACTGATTCATGTATTTTATGAAAAGCCGAGTGAAAAAGTAAGAGAAGTTCTCTTCTTGGATTAGTGTACTGTAAATATATTATGTCGGTTGATTGATTTTGTTTGTAGTGTAACGTCCAGGGGCACATGTTTCATTCATGTTCAGAACGAGTATATTTTCGGACGTCCCAGTTATCATTTATTATCGTTATGGATAAGTGTGTATACATTGACGAGATGGTACACATGTACATACTTATACAACACCTTAATAATATCCCTATACACACACTGTACAATTTGTGTTTGAACATTTTTCAAAACAGAATCTTAAATCATGTAAATCAAAGGCAAACAAGGTTAATTACAATTAAAATCCTTACATTGAATGTATAGAGTTTTATTTAGGAAGAGATTGCTAAAAATGGGGAACGAAGCAACGTAAACCATGATGTTTATATCCCGTCATATAAAAATAGTTCTCCGGTGTGTTTGATAACCTGTCTAGCCGCCTCGACATTTATACAAAAAAAAGAAAAATATATAAAATCTGCTATTCAGTAAAGTTATTCATGTTATTGGGACTGATTTTTTGTAATTAATAAAAGTTCATATTTCGAATTAAAAGTGTTTTTGAATTGTTCTGGTTTGAAACACATATACGTATAATATTAAGATAAAAGCCGTTTTAATCAAATAAAATGTACAAATGAACACAAAGTTTATTTCTTAATGTACACAATCAGTTAACGCGAAAAGTAAACATGTAAACGCGCGTTTACTTTCAAGTGCATGAATACATACACTTGTGAAATCTGTAGTTAACACCCCTTTTCTTTTAAGTGCACGTAAAAATAAACTTGTGAAATCTGAAGTAAACGCCCGTTTACTACTAACTAAACGGACACAGAGTAAACGCGCATTTACTCGGGTAGACATTAGAAATTTCCATTTTGACCGTGTTAACGTAATTGAAGTAGGTTATATAGGTATTAACTTTGTTTAAGTGTATCATATAAAAGAGAAAGTCGTTAACTTGTTTTTAAATTTACGTTGTTAATGAAAACGAGCTTTTTCTAACCAGAAATACACAAAAATCACTACATATATCCCATTGACTTACCAATACAACAATTCTACATTATAGAAAACCTTCGAATAATTCAAAATACATTTCTTTAGGAGACATTACAGTTGCCAACATTATTATACATATCAACCATATGAGCCCACTATACATTGTCTTTTATTTTCTTTTATCAGATTGGCCTAAATATACAATTTAAACATGTTAAACTGATCCACATCGCCTCACCTATTATTGATATCAATGTTGGTTTTGATACCAATGTCCATTTAAGATTTCGTTATTTATACAACTTTGTAAAATTAATACCATAATTTATAAAAGGTTTCCACACAAAAAGAGACTGATTTTGGAAGTGGGATTCATCTGTATAAATTTGACATTTAGTGATCTTTTGCACGGTGATATATTTTATAAAGCTAACAGGAATGATAATTGTGTTCATTCATTTTGTTTGACTTAATAGACGTACTAATAAAGATACTATTTATTTTGAAGCGAAATGTACATAACTTTTTATTACACTTCTAAAGAATAATGATAAGATTAACCTGTCGAAAAAAGAACTAGCATTTAACAACTCATATAACATGTCCACAACTTGAAATTTAAGATATCTCTACAGTACATTTACTCCCTTTGTATCAATCGAAATGGATACCTGCCTTCGTGATCTAACAGCCTGATTCGCCAAGGTGATAAATTTACTTGACAACTTTAATTAAATGTTTGCATCTCACTTGTACCGTGGTGAAAGGGTTATTTTCGAGACTATTACACAGTTGTTAGACTTATTTGAACTATCATTCTTTTGAGGATAACATATATTTTCTTTCTTTTATTTCTACATAAAGTTTACCCACATTGTCGTCAACATAAGATACAAATTTGAAATTGAAATATGTTATTGTTAGTCAAATATGTCAAATAGCGAGATATTCGTATGAAAGCCAAAACGAACCCACTTCATGTAATGTCGTACTAAACAGGTAAACATAAATTAAACCCCAGCAGGATTACTTTTATAATATATTGAACTAATAATAAATATTTATACATTTTTTGGACTGACTAATTCGTCTTCTTCGATCTACGGATTACTAAATGGAGAAAATTTTATATCAACTTCGAAAAATTAAACTATACTGAAATATCTATTTGCCATATGAAATCCCCCGTGGAAAACAAATAGAAAAGGATGTCGTAAATTCATGTTGCTTGGTCTGAAGTTTTCTATGTTGTGATTTGTGTACAGTTGTTTGTCTGTTTGTCTTTTTCGTTTTAATCTATGGCGTTGTCAGTTTATTTTCGACTCATGAGTTTGAATGTCCCTTTGGTATCATTTGCCTCTTTTATACGATGTAAAGATGATACCTATGTAAAAAGGAAAATTCTTTGACGGCTTCGTATTCAGTTGTTCGTCATATACTTGTTACCAGTCTGCAACAATTTGACAGTTGTTTTTCATTCGTTTGATGAATTTGAGCTTATGATTTTACCATTAGGTAAAAGACTTTCGTTTTGAACTTTCCTTGGAGTGCAGTATTTTTGCTTCTTTACTTTATGCAAACGTATGTATGACGTTTTTTGTTAAATGAAGAATTTTAGAGAAAAAGTAAACAGAGCAAGGTCATTGAACAGAGAATAACAAATCTAATATAACACTGACATTTTAAGAATGAAATTAGCAATTCATTTTGTATTCAAGGCCGTGCGATCAATAGAGAGTAAATACTCATGACGCTTCCACATTTCAACTTAAGGCCTAATTTGAATATGTAAAAGTCCATGCAATATATTGCTTATCTAACACAGGACCCATCAAATTTTATTTCACTTTGTCTGTTTTACAACTCGTGTTATCGTGTTTTTATCTGGTTCTCTGACTTTTTATCAAGAACTAGATATGCATTTTGGTAAAACAGGCTTACCGTTCGTTATTTGATGACAGTTTTTTTTTTAGATAGCCAAGATTATTTTTTTATTTACTACGGATATTTACACAAGATATTATCCCCGATGCTTGTTAAAACCCAACATCAAATTGGCAGTATTTGGCCACAATATAGAGATATAGGAAGATGTGGTGTGAGTGCCAATGAGACAACTCTCCATCCAAATAACAATGTATACAAGTAAACCATTTTCGGTCAATGTACGGCCTTCAACACGGAGCCTTGGCTCACACCGAACAAAAAGCTATATAGGGCCACACAATTGCTTGTGTAAAACCATTCAAATGGGAAAACCAACGGTCTTATCTATATGAAAAAACGAGAAACGAGAAACACGTATAAATTACATAAACAAACGACAACTACTGCACATCAGATTCCTGCCTTAGGACAGGTGCAAACATTTGCAGCGGGATTAAACGTTTTAATGGTACCAAACCTTCGCCCTTTTTCTGAAACAATAGCATAACATCACAACATAGAAAACCACACGATAAAATATCAATTGGAAGGCTTAACTCAATAAAAAAATGTAAATTTACACACTATGAACGAGTAAATTTGATCTGCGATACCTGAATGCAAATGCACAGTTAATAACATATTAGGGACACACATACAAAACCAAAAAGTAAACAAAAAAGTCCAAACAAAGCCATGGCAAAACACCACCGCGAAATATATAACCCTTCGAAAATAATCACTTTTGAAAAAAAAAAAACGGTTTTCATAATATCTACAGGTAAATGCAAAATAACTTTGTCGTTTTAGGTATACAACTCATAGTCTATATTGGTAATATTATTTTAAATTCATACATATTGTATATAAGTAGTAGTATTTAAATTGATACATATTGTATATAAGTAGTATTATTTAAATTGATACATATTGTATATAAGTAATATCAATATACATGTATGTATTTGCCACATATCGCTGGCAATGTAACTGTGACTGTGATATTTGAAAATATGAGGTTACCGGCATATCTCTGATTATGGCAACCGTACTATCAAATACATATAAATGACTACCACATATTGTGGTAACTGAAGATAACATCAAAACAATTTGGATCCATGTGGGAACACAGGTGAAGTATCAAACCCCTTATCATGCTTATAGTGTTAATCTGTAGTGACAGATACAATTTTTAAAACGAAATGTGTTTTAATGCAGCGAATTCTGCTACATTGACTGTAAAAGCAGACCGTGGTTATACTGTCAACGACCATAACGTAGGGGTTCGCTGCCGAGCTGTGTGTCAAATACATTACCCAATAATCAAAACATTTCAACATAAATTATAAAGTGAGGTCATTCGTTTACAAAAATTAAAAATAATTGTTTTGCCGCTATTCAAACTAGATAATTAATGATATTTATACATCAAATTTCTGTTTCAGTAGTTGAGAATTTATACTCACCAATAAACTCATCAAAGATACGATGATTGAAATTTTGTATTTGCGCCAGACGCGCGTTTCGTCTACAAGAGACTGATCAGTGACGCTCGAATAAATTTTTTTTAGAAAGACCAAATAAAGTACGAAGTTGAACAGCATTTAGGACCAAGAATTCCTAAACGTTTTGCCAAATACAGCTAAGGTAATATATTCCTGAGGTCGTAAAACCTTAGTATTTCAGAAATTCATAGTTTTGTTAACAGTTAATTTATGATTATGACCCAATCAATTATATTGGCTTTAGCATGAGCAACAAAACAACCTTAATGTGTATAACAAAAAAATGTTTCTAGTCAATGATTGTTGTACCCCGTCAATTTTAATATATTTTCACTTCTGGAAATTTATCACAATTTTCAACAACCAAATCTTGACGGATTTCGTCTCAAATCTGTGTATTTTTGTCCATTTCTGAAAAAAATAAAGTTGTTTCAGAACTATAAGGCAATGTCCCTTTTATTGCTAAACTTATCTATTCTGATCACAATGTGTACGTATAATTAATGTCTTTCAGTATACCTTCACTAGTCATAATATGGACAAAACATCTGATGATAACCTCAAACTACCATACACAGGCCCTGTCAAACCACTCTAAACTACTGTGAATGTCATTGTTATCATATGAATAAAGTGCAATGAAGTGCAAATTTTCAAACTTGTCCTTTCACATAACATTAATGTATGTCATTGAAAACCACTTATCAGTGAGAAATGCACATGAGGATTTTAAGTAAACATTGTGACACCACACGTAATACGATGTCATTAAATAACTACCGATCAAAATAATGCTAAGAACAGGTGGCAGTGTTGCATGGAGAAACAGTTGCCTCAAGGTTTAACTCGAAATATCGAGCCGAAAAGATCATTAACTAAGCATTTCTTATATAATATCAAGACCATAGCAACAGTTTTTATATCAGCATATTTTCAACATTCTGCCTGTTATTTCACTTTCATAAATACCCCTAATAAACAATATAGCGCTTGCTTAATAAAACAAAATGCTTACCAGTTATTCAGAACTTTTTATAAACCCCTAATTTGCCGTCTCAGTTTAAATAGCAATGATATGTCTGAAACAGAAATAAGACTTAAAAACTACTCAGGTTTTGTTATCATTTGATTTAAATGCATAAGTAGTATCATGATAATTGAGAGAGAAAAAAAATCTTTGAAAGTTTAACACAAAAAAGAGAGATGCTTCTCCCTTGTGGCTTACAAACCTTCATTTAAACCTTTTATACGAGGAGCAATCAGAAGTAGGTTAATAGCTGAATAGGTGTAGCGCTATTTTTCCAAAAGGTTTGACCCTCCCCATTTTCTTTGAGAAAAGACAATATCTTGTGATTTGCTAGTGTGCATTAAAATATAATTATTCATGATTTTCTTAAGACATGTTTGTCTGTTATTTGCATATTCTAATGACCAGCTTATAATTAACGGTCAAATTATTGGTGTAAAGCACACGTAATGATGTATCAAATTTTATTCGTATGAAGTGTGTTATTTCCCTTGATTTTCAGTTATTCCTGTAGACTGGAATGATAAGTACATAACAATGTATTTAGTGTGTCATGTTTACTTACAATGTAATACTACTAAATGTTTCCATAAAACGTTCGTGCTTTTCAAGTCAATAACAAGTGCCTTTCGGCGTCTCTAGGGAGTTTTGATTATGCCTAAAAGAAGTGTTCAATTTGATCATGCTAGCAAAGACTTACCTAAATTTAAAGATCGCTATGTTGTTTTCTTTCACTACTTATTGCAGGTGACCACGATTTAAATGTGTTTGTGTTCATGCTAGATGCAAATGAGAGTGTGAGACAAGATATCGTTAGCAACAAAATGTCACTTGTTGTTAGAAATAAAATATTACTATAAAATAACTATTTTCCGATCAATAGAACTTTGCATATGTTATTCCCTTTTTCAAAAGTGATGACAAATCATTACCCTCTTACTACAGGCTTGCTTTAATATATTAACAACTATGTTTTCAAAAGTAAAACACATTTGTGCCTCAGTATTCGGTGTTAGGGCCGTTATGATGTTTAAAATATATTAATGATATGGTTTGATTTGACAATGAGTTGATGGTGACTCTGGAGGCGAAAGGCTTTTTACAGATAATAGTTTACTGTACCTAATAAATTTAATATGTTGTTATTGTTTAAGGAAGTGGTCAAAAAGAAGGCTGGTAAAGTTTATCCAAATATAACAGAATTATAAATAGTTATGATATTCAATATGAGATACTATACAAAGTAATTTTTCTTTTTATTTTGAGGATGTTACATTAGAAACAGTTCATACGCATAAGTATCTCGGTGTCATATTTAGTAATGATTTTGAATGGGGCAATCATGATGATAACTGAGGAAAAAAAAACCCTTCAAAGTAGCTTAATATTTTACAAAAATGGAAATTTACACTTAGACATTATAAGAAGGGAATATTTGGAGAATAATTACATCACTTGTATTTGTCCAATTCTGGTGTATTTATCACAAGTTAGAGATAACAATGAGAAAGTAAATTCTGATCGATTGGAGAGTAACCATATCGAGGCTGCTCGAATAGTTACGGGATCAACAAATAACGATAGTGGAAACAGTATCCTTAATGAGGCGTAATTTGAAAAAAAATTAACGGAAGATGGGAGGTTAAAACACTAGCTTTTTTATAAGATTAAATAACCAAGCTCCAGATTATTTGGTTCCGAATTTTGTATCAGATATTAATTATAATAATTTGAGTAACAATCAGAATACCACAATTCCCGTAAACCATTCATCAACTACTCCAGTCTTTTTCATCATCCATTACATTGTGGAATGCTTTGGACAGAAGTGTTAGACCTATTGCTTAATTGTTTTGTTGAAACGAAAGTTGCATAAACTATATTATAGAAACAAAAACATCTCGATTTTTTTCGAGGAAGACCATTTGCGTTTTTTACAACAGATGAAGCGTTCTGCATTCTGACTTTATCAAATCAAATTTGATACAAAGTATTAATTGTTCCTGTGGTTTAATCAATGCAAATATCGACCACTATTTAATTTATTGTATTAATTTTTCATCACCTAGAAATCTATTGTCAAATAAAATTACAAGTGTTTTTAATGTCGATATAACAATCGATTTACTATTTTGTCGGGGTGATGTGTTGAGTACTGAATGTTACTAATGTTGAATGCTGATTAACAGGAAGACAAAGTAGAAAAGTGTTTTCTTTTCTCGACAACGACATCGTGTCATACAGTGCAAAACTAAAAAGTGCAAAGGGGGTTTGTCTTCATACTGTCATTATGTCATTCAAATGTATCATGTTACACAGGTAATACTGGTCGTTATTGAAGTAAAACAAAATCTATTAAATGAAGTCCTAGCATGTTGGATTTAAACGCAGGTGGAAGATAGGTCCGCTGCTGTATACCCTGAGGTAATCGGTGCCCTCAGGTAACCGGGGGAATTGGTCATCGATTATTTCGCACGAAAATATAGTTCCCTATGTAGATCAATCCTAATACCACATTGTAATGTGACTTAATACCAAAACCAATGTAATTAAATAATGTCTTCATTCTCATTATAGAACTTCATGGACGTTGTATTGTTTATGTTATGAATGTGTACATGTGAACTGAGTTCATTTGAGATGAATTGGTTGAATTGTAAGGTGTTTTTGTTTGGGGGGTGACCTCAGGTAACCCCCGTAATTAAAGAATAGTAAATACTATGCTATAATATATTTTATGCTGCAATAAACTATTTGTTTTCACTCTGAATGTAGAACTTCATGGACACTGCATAGCTTATGTCATATATTTGTTAAGATAAGAATTGAGTTAGATTGGTTATATTTCTTGTTTTTTTGTTTCTTTTTTTAATTTTTGGGGGTTGGGGTTACCTTAGTTATCCATGTAATAAAATAGTAATATATACTATGCTAGGGTATATAATTATTCTGTAATAAATTAATTTCTTTATTTTAAAGTGTAGGACTTCATAGACGTTGTATTGTTTGTGTACTGTATTCTTTAAGGTGAACTGAGTTAATTTTGAGTTAAATGGATTATACTCGGGTTTTATTTTTGGGGTACCCCCTGTAATGAAAGAATAATAGATACAATGCTAGCGTATATTATTATGTTGTAATAAACTAATGTCTTCATTTTAAATGTAGAACTTCATTGGCATGATGAACATTGCATAGTTGATGTCATATGTTTGTTAAGATAATTGAACTTAATTGGTAATATTTATGGGTTTTTTTTTCGGAGGGTTACCATAGGTACCACTTGTAATGAATAGATAATAGATACAATGCTAGGGTTTATAATTTTGTAATAAATCATTTTTTTTTTTCACTTTAAAATGTAGGACTTCATGGACGTTGTATTCTTTGTGTAATGTTTTTCTTCAGATGAACTGAGTTTATTTGATTAAAATGGGTTATATTTGTCTTTTAGTGAGAAGGCGACCTCAGGTACCCCCTGTAATAAAAGATATATAGAGACCATTCTAGAGTATATAATTATGCTGTAATACCTTACAACAGATTACATGAGGGCTTTATTAAACCAGTCTTCATACACTACATATAACCTAATTTCACCTTCATTCAACCAGTCTTTATACACTACACTGCATTAAGATTTGTTTTATAAAGGTGACCTCAGGAAATCTGTGTATACAGACAGGTTAAATAAAGTTGATCTCAGGTAAACTGTTGTGTATGAAGACTGGCTTAAAAAAGCTGACATCGGGTAATCTGTAGTGTATAGAGATTTGTTTAATAAACGTTACCTCAGGTGATGTGTTGTGTATGAAGACTAGTTTAATTAAGGGGACCTCAGGTAATCTTAATTTAGTGTATGAAGACTGGATGAAAGAAGGTGAAATCAGATAATCTGAAGTATATGAAGACTGGTTTTATAAACAACTAATGTTATTCGTTATGAATGAAAACTGGTTAAATAAAGTCCTCAGGTAATCTGTATATGCATATTCAATAAATAAAGGTGACCTCAGGTAATCTGTATATGCAGATTCAATCAATAAAGGTGACCTCAGGCAATCTGTTGTGTATGAAGACTGGTATTATTTAGGGGACCTCAGGTAATCTGTAGTGTATGAAGACTGGTTGAAAGAAGATGAAGTCAGATAATCTGAAGTATATGAGGACTGGTTTGATAAACCCCTGATGTTATCTGTTGGGAATTAAAACTGGTAAAATAAAGTCCTCAAGTAAACTGTAGTGTATTTAGATTTGTTTTATAAAGGTGACCTCGGGTAATCTGTATATGTAGTTTTAATAAATAAAGGTGACCTCAGGTAATCTGTTCTCTATGAAGACTGGTTATATTAAGGGGCCTTCAGGTAATCTGTTGTGCATGAAGACTGGTTGAAAGAAGGTGAAATGAGATAATCTGAAGTATATGAAGACTGGTTTGATAAACCCCTGATGTTATTCTTTGTGAATGAAGACTGGTTAAATAAAGTCCTCAGGTAATCTGTAGTGTTTTCAGATTTGTTTTATAAAGGTGACCTCAGGTAATTCGTATACGCAGATTCAATAAATAAAGGTGACCTCAGGTAATCTGTTGTGTAGGAAGACTGGTTTTATTAAGGAGACCTAAGGTAATCTGTAGTGTATGAAAACTGGTCGAAAGAAGGTAAAATCAATATAAAGACTGGTTTGATAAACCCCGGATGTTATCTTTTGTGAATGAAAACTGGTTAAATAAAGTCCTCAAGTAAACTGTAGTGTATTCAGATTTGTTTCATAAAGGTGACCTCAGGTAATCTATGTATGCAGATTTGATAAATAAAGGTGACCTCAGGTAATCTGTTGTGTATGAAGAATGGTTTTATTAAAGGGACCTGAGGTAATCCGTAGTATATGAAGACTGGTTTGATAAACCCCTGATGTTATCCGTTGTGAATGAAAACTGGTAAAATAATTTCCTCAAGTAAACTCTAGTGTATTTAGGTTTGTTCTATAAAGGTGACCTCGGGTAATCTGTATATGCAGAATTAGTAAATAAAGGTGACCTCAGGTAATCTGTTGTGTATGAAGACTGGTTTTATTAAGGGGACCTGAGGTAATCTGTAGTATATGAAGACTGGTTTGATAAACCCCTGATGTTTTCGGTTGTGAATGAAAACTGGTTAGATAAAGTCCTCAATTAAACTGTAGTGTATTCAGATTTGTTTCATAAAGGTGACCTCAGGTAATCTATATATGCAGATATAATAAATAAAGGTTACCTCAGGTAATCTGTTGTGTATGAAGACTGGTTATATTAAGGGGACCTCAGGTAATCTGTAGTGTATGTAGACTGGTTGAAAGAAGGTGAAATGAGATCATCTGAAGTATATGAAGACTGGTTTGATAAACCCCTGATGTTATCTGTTGTGAATGAAAACTGGTTAAATAAAGTCCGCAAGTAAACTGTTGTGTTTTCAGCTTTGTTTTATAAAGGTGACCTCAGGTTATCTATAAATGCAGATATAATAAATAAAGGTTACTTCAGGTAATCTGTTCTGTATGAAGACTGGTTATATTAAGGGGACCTCAGGTAATATGTAGTGTATGAAGACTGGTTGAAAGAAGGTGAAATGAAATAATCTGAAATATATGAAGACTGGTTTGATAAACCCCTGATGTTATTCGTTGTGAATGAAAACTGGTTAAGTAAAGTCCTCAAGTAAACTGTAGTGTATTCAGATTTGTTTCATAAAGGTGACCTCAGGTAATCTATATATGCAGATTTAATAAATAAAGGTGACCTCAGGTAATCTGTTCTGTATGAAGACTGGTTATATTAAGGGGACCTCAGGTAATTTGTAGTGTTTTAAGACTGGTTGAATAGACCCCTGATGTTATTCGTTGTGAATGAAAATTGGTTAAGTAGCGTCCTCAAGTAAACTGTAGTGTATTCAGAATTGTTTCATAAAGGTGACCTCATGTAATCTATATATGCAGATTTAATAAATAAAGGTGACCTCAGGTAATCTGTTCTGTATGAAGACTGGTTATATTAAGGGGACCTCAGGTAGTCTGTAGTGTATGAAGACTGGTTGAATAAACCCCTGATGTTATTCGTTGTGAATGAAAACTGGTTAAATAAAGTCCTCAAGTAATCTGTAGTGTATTCAGATTTGTTTTTATAAAGGTGACCTCAGGGTATCCGTATATGCAGATTCAATAAATGAAGGTGACCTCAAATAATCTGTTGTGTAAGAAGACTGGTTTTATTAAGGGGACCTCAGGTAATCTGTAGTGTATGAAAACTGGTTGAAAGATGGTGAACTCAATATGAAGACTGGTTTGATAAACACCTGATGTTATCTGTTGTGAATGAAACTGGTTAAAAAGAGTCCTCAAGTAAACTGTAGTGTATTGAGATTTATTTCATAAAGTTGACCTCAGGTAATCTATATATGCAGATTAAATAAATAAAGGTGACCTCAGGTAATCTGTTGTGTATGACGACTGGTTTTATTAAGGGGACCTGAGGAAATCTGAGGTATTTTGAAGACTGGTTTGATAAACTCCTGATAATAACTGTTGTGAATCAAAACGGGTTAAATAAAGTCCTCAAGTAAACTGTAGTGTATTCAGATTTGTTTTATAAAGGTGACCTCGGGTAATCTATATATGCAGAATTAATAAATAAAGGTGACCTCAGGTAATCTGTTGTGTATGAAGACTGGTTTTATTAAGGGGACCTGAGGTAATCTGTAGTATATAAAGACTGGTTTGATAAACCCCTGATAATATCCGTTGTGAATCAAAACTGGTTAAAGTCCTCAAGTAAACTTTAACAGTAAGTTTATTGATTTGTATTATGATTTCTTAAATGGTTAATTGTAGAAATTCTTGATTTATTTGTTTTGAAATTTGAAGAACAGTTCGGTCCTTGCAAATGCTTGCCAAAGGTTACATTTGATTAAAACATGAACTGTATTATATTGAACGTTATTTCTCCCTTTTTTAAAAAGCTTGTATCACTGATGTTCCAAAATGAACCTGGATTTTTTTATCCAGTAGACCAAGTTTACCCGGCTTCCCTTTGCACCTAGTGCAGACAAAAGTATTGCCGTTGAACATTTTTTATTAACTTTTCTGTAAGGGTGGAGAAGGGTGTCCGACCCCAACTTTGAACCTACTTTGAATAAAACTAAGCCGAACAAGACCCTGGATTTTTCTCAAGTAGACCTCAGCTATCAAGCTTCCCTTTGCACCTAGTACGGACAAAAGTATTGCTGTAGAACATTTTTTTATTTACTTTTCTGAAAGGGTGGGATAGGGTGTCCGACCCCAACTTTGGACCTACTTTGAATAAAACTTAGCCAAACAACATCCTGGATTTTTTCTCAAGTAGTCTCAGCTATCAAGCTTCCCTTTGCACCTAGTGCGGACACTAGTATTACCGTAGAACATTTGTCATTAACTGTTCACTAAGGGTGGGGGGGGGGGGGGGTAGGATGTCCGACCCCAACTTTGGACCTACTTTAAAAAAAACTAAGCCGAAGAACACCCTGGATTTTTTCTAAAGTAGACATAAGCTACCCATCTTCCCTTTGCAACTAATGAAGACAAAGGTATTGCCGTAGAACATTTTTTAATAACTTTTCTGTAAGGGTGGTAAAGGGGTGTCCGACCTCAACTTTGGACCTACTTTAAAAGAAAAAAAAATAAGCCGAATAACACCCTGGATTTTTTCTCAAGTAGACCTCAGCTACCCAGCTTCCCTTTGCACCTAGTGCGGACAAAAGTATTCCGTAGAACATTTTTTATTAATTTTTCGGTAAGTATGCGGTAGGGTTTCCGACCCCAACTTTGAACATATTTTGAATAAAACTAAGCCGAATAACACCCTGAATTTTTGATCAAGTAAACCTCAGCTACCCAGCTTTTATTTGCTCCTAGTGCGGACAAAATTATTGCTGTAGAACATTTTTATTAACTTTTCGGTTAGTGTGTGGTAGGGTTTCCGAACCAAACTTTTGACCTACTTTAAAAGAAAACACAAAGCCGAACAACACCCTAGATTTTTTGCTCATGAAGACCTCAGCTACCTAGCTCCATTTGCACCTAGTGCAGACAAAAGTTTTGCCGTAGAACATTTTTAAGTAACTTTTCTGTATGGTTGCGGTCAGGCTTCCGACCCCAACTGTGGACCTACTTAGAAACAAAAGTAATTTAAGTTGAAATTCATAATGGTTTTTTTCTCAAGTAGACTTCAGCTACCCAGCTTCCATTTCTCCTAGTGCAGACAACAGTATTGCCGTAGAACATTTTTTATTAATTTTTCTATAAGGGTGGAATTAGGTGTCCGACTCCAACTTTGAACCTACTTTGAAGAAAACTAAGCCGAACAACACAATGGATTTTTTTATCAAGTAGACCTCAGCTACCAAGCTTTTCTTTGCACCTAGTGCAGACAAAAGTATTGCCGTAGAACATTTTTTATTAACTTTTCTGTAAGGGTGGTGAAAGGGTGTCCGACCCCAAGTTTGGAGCTACTTATCAAAAAAAAAAAACTAATCCGAACAACACCCTGGATTTTTTATAAAGTAGACATCAGCTACCAAGCCTTCCTCTGCAACTAGTGCGGACGAAAGTATTGCTGTAGAACATTTTTTTATTAACTTTTCTGTAAGGGTTGGGTAAGGTGTCCGACCCCAACTTTCAACCTACTTTAAAAAAAAGAAATAAGCCGAACAACACCCTGGATATTTTCTCAAGTAGACCTCAGATACCCAGCTTCCCTTTGCACCTAGTGCGGACATAAGTATTCCTGTAGAACATTTTTTATTAACTTCTCTGTAAGTCTGCGGTAGGGTTTCCGACCCCAACTTCGGACCTACTATAAAAGAAAAAAAAACCAAATAAAAAACCCTGGATTTTTTCTCAAGTAGACCTCAGCTACCCAGCTTCCCTTTTTAACCTAGTGCAGACAAAAGTATTGCCGTATGAAATTTTTTATAAACTTTTCTGTAAGGGCGGGGTAAGGTGTCCGACCCCAACTTTGGACCTACTTTAAAAGAAAAAAACTAAGCCGAACAACACCATAGATTTTTTCTCATGTTGACCTCAGCTATCCAGCTGCATTTCCACCTAGTGCGGACAAAAGTTTTGCCGTACAACATATTTTTATTTACTTTTCTTAAAGGGTGGGATAGGGAGTCCGACTCCAACTTTGGACCCACTTAAAAAAAAATTAAGCCGAAGAACACCCTGGTTTTTTTTCTCATGTAGACCTCAGCTACCCAGCTTTTTGCACCTAGTGCAGACAAATGTATTGCCGTAGAACATTTTGTGTTATTAACTTTTCTGTAAGGTTGGAGTGGGGTGTCCGACCGCAACTATGGACCTACTTAAAAACAAAACTAAGCCGAAAAACACCCTCAGCTACTTCCCTTTGCACCTAGTGCAGACACAAGTTTTTCCGTACACTTTATTAATAAACCTTTTAGTAAGGGATGGGTAAGGTGTCCAATCCCAACTTTGGATCTAGTTAAAAAAAAAAAAAATTAAGCAGAACAACACCCTGGATTTTTTATCAAGTAGACATCAGCAACTCAGCTTCCCTTTGTACCTAGTGCGGACAAAAGTATTGCTGTAGAACATTTTTTTATTAACTTTTCTGTAAGGTTGAGGTGGGGTGTCAGACCCCAACTGTGGACCTACTTTAAAACAAAACTAAGCCGAAAAACGCCCTGGATTTTTTATCAGGTAGACCTCAGCTACCCAAGCTTTCCTTTGCACCTAGAGCAGACACAAGTTTTTTCCGTACACCATTATTAATAAACTTTCAGTAAGGGTTGGGCAGGGTGTGCGCCCCAAACTGTGGACCTAGTTAAAAAAAAATAAGCCGAACAACACCCTGGATTTTTTCTCAAGGAGACATCAGCTACTAAGCTTCCCTTTGCATCTAATGCGGACAAATGTATTGCTGTAGAACATCTTTTAATTATCTTTTCTGTAAGGGTGGGGTAGGGTGTCCGACCACGACTTTGGACCTACTTTGTATTTTTTATCAAGTAGACATCAGCTACCCAGCTTCCCTTTGCACCTAGTGCGGACAGAAGTATTGCGGTATAACATCTTTATTAACTTTTGTGTAAGGGCTAGATTTTTTCTCATGTTGACCTCAGCTAGCCAGTTGCATTTCCACCTAGGGCGGACAAAAGTTTTGCCGTACAACATATTTTTATTAATTTTTCTTAAAGGGTGGGGTAGGGTGTCCGACCCCAACTTTGGACCTAGTTTAAATAAAAAAACTAAGCCGAAAAATACCCTGGATTTTTTCTCATGTAGATCTCAGCTACCCAGCTTCCCTTTGCACCTAGTGCAGACAAATGTATCGACGTAGAACATTTTGTTTTATTAGCTTTTCTGTAAGGTTGGGGTTGTGTGTCCGACCGCGACTTTGGACCTACTTAAAAAACTAAGCCGAAAAATACCCGGAATTTTTTTATCAAGGAAACCTCAGCTACCCAGATTCCGTTTGCACCTAGTGCAGACACAAGTGTGTCCGTACAACATTATAAATCAACTTTTTAGTAGGGTTGGGTAGGGTGTCCGACCCCAACTTTGGATCTAGTAAAAAAAAAAATTAAGCAGAACAACACCCGGGATTTTTTATCAAGTAGACATCAGCTACTAAGCTTCCCTTTGCATCTAATGCGGACAAAAGTATTGCTGTTGACCATTTTATATTATCTTTTCTGTAAGGGTCGGGTAGGGTATCTGACCCCAACTGTGGACCTACTTAAAAACAAAACTAAGCCGAACAACACCCTGGATTTTTTCTCAAGTAGTCCTCAGCTACCCAGCTTCCCTTTGCACCTAGTGCAGACAAAATTCATGCCGATGATTTTTTTTTATTAACTTTTCTGTAAGGGTGGGGTAGGGTGTCCGACCCCAACTGTGGACCTTCTTAAAAAAAATCTAAGACGAACAACACCCTGGATTTTTTCTCATGTTAATCTCAGCTATCCAGCTCCATTTCAACCTAGTGCGGACAGACGTTTTTCTGTACAACATATTTTTATTATTTTTTCTTAAAGGGTGGGGTAAAGTGTACGACCCAAACTTAAAATTTGGGCCTCTTTAAAACAAAAACTAAGACAAAGAACACCCTGGATTTTTTTCTCAAGTAGACCTCAGCTACCCAGCTTCCCTTTGCACCTAGTGCAGACAAAAGTATTGCCGTAGAATATTTTTTTTTAAACTTTTCTGTAAGGTTCGGGTAGGTTGTCCGACCCCAACTTTGGACCTACTTTGAATAAAACTAAGCCAAACAACACCCTGGATTTTTTTATCAAGTAGACCTCAGCTACCCAGCTTCCCTTTGCACCTAGTGCAGACACAATTTATGCCGATGAACATTTTTTATTAATTTTTCTGTAAGGGTGGGGTAGGGTGTCCGACCCCAACTGTGGACCTACTTGAAAATAAATCTAAGACGAACAATACCCTGGATTTTTTCTCATGCTGACCCCAGTTATCCAGCTCCATTTCCTCCTGGTGCGGACAAAAGTTTTTCTGTAAAACATATTTTTATTAACTTTTCTTAAAGGATGGGGTAGGGTGTACGACCCTAACTTTGGACCTCTTTAAAAAAGAAACTAAGCCGAAGAACACCCTGGATTTTGTCTGAAGTATATCTCAGCAACCCAGCTTCCCTTTGCACCTAGTGCAGACAAAGGTTATGCCGTAGAACATATTTTATTAACTTTTCTGTGAGAGTAGGGTAGGATGTCCTACCCCAACTTTGGACCTTCTTTAACAAAAAACTAAGCCGAAGAACACCCTGGATTTTTTCTCAAGTAGACATAAGCTACCCATCTTCTCTTTGCAAATAGTGCGGACAAAGGTATTGCCGTAGAAAATTTTGTATTGACTTTTCTGTTAGTTTGGTAAATGGGTGTCCGACCTCAACTTTGGACTTACTTGAAAACAGCAAACCCTAACAACACCCTGGATTTTTTTCATCAAGTAGACATCAGCAACCCAGCTTCCCTTTGCACCTAGTGCGGACAAAAGCATTGCTGTAGAACATTTTTTTTAAAATTTTTCTGTAAGGGTTGAATAAGATGTCCGACCCTAACTTTGGACCTAGTTAAAAAACAAAATTAAGCCGAACAACACCCTGGATTTTTTATCAAATAGACCTGAGCTACCCAGCTTCCCTTGGCACCTAGTGCGGACAAAATGATTGCCGTAGAACACTTTTTATTATGTTTTCAGTAAGAGTAGGGTAAGATGTCTGATTACAACTTCGGACCTACTTAAAAAAAAACGAAGCCGTGCAACACCCTGGATGTTTTCTCAAGTAGGCCTCAGTTACCCGGCTTTCATTTGCACGTAGTGTGGATAAAAGGATTGCCGTAGAACATTTTGTTCTTAACTTTTCTGTAAGCATGGAAAGGGTGGAGTAGATTGTCCGACCCAAATTTGGACCTACTTTAAAAAAAAATAAATAAGCTGATGAACACACTGGATTTTTTTCTGATATAGACCTTAGCTACCCAGCTTCCCTTTGCACCTAGTGCAGACACAAGTTTAGCCGCAGAACATTTTTCATCAACTTTTCTGTAAGGGTGGGATAAAGTGTCCGACACCAACTGTGGACATACTTAAAAGCAAAACTAAGCCGAAAAACACCCTAGATTTTTTATGAAGTAGACCTCAGCTACCCAGCTTCCCTTTGCACCTAGTGCGGACAACCGTATTGCAGTAGAAATAATTTTATTAACTGTTCGCTAAGGGTTGGGTAGGAGTTCAGACCCCAACTTTGGACCTACTTTATAAAAAAAACTGAGTCGAAAAACACCCTCGATTTTTTCTCAAGTAGACATAAGCTACCCATCGTCCCTTTGCAACTAGCGCGGACAAAGGTATTGCCGTAGAACATTTTGTATTGACTTTTTTTGTAAGGGTGGTAAGAGGGTGTCCGACCCCAAATTTGGACCTAGTTAAAAAATGAATAAAGCCAAACAACACCCTGGATTTGTTATCAAGTAGACATCAGCAACCCAGCTTCCCTTTGAACCTAATGCTGACAAAAGCATTGCCGGAGAACATTTTTTTTAAGTTTTCTGTAAGGGTGGGATAGGATGTCCGACCCTTACTTTGGACCTAGTTAAAAAACAAAATTAAGCCGAACAACACCCTGGATTTTTTATCAAGTAGACATCAGCTACCAAGATTCCATTTGCACCTAGTGCGGACAAAACTGTTGCCGTAGAACATTATTAATAAACTTTTTAGTAATGGTTGGATAGGGTGTCCGACCCAAATTTTGGAAATAGTTAAAAAACAAAATTAAGCCGAAAAACACCCTGGATTTTTAATCAAGTAGACTTTAGCTTCCCAGCTTCCCTTTGCACCAATTGCGGACAAAAGTATTGCCGTTCAACATGTTTTATTAACTTTTCTGTAAGGGTGGGATAAGGTGTCCGACCCCAACTGTGGACCTACTTAAAAACAAAACCAAGCCGAAAAACACCCTGGATTTTTTATCAAGTAGACCTGAGCTACCCAGCTTCCCTTGGCACCTACTGCGGACAAAATTATTGCCGTAGAACATTTTTTATTAACTTTTCGGTGTCGGACTCCAACTGTGGACCTACTTAAAAACAAAACTAAGCCGAAAAACATTCTGGATTTTTATCAAGTAGTCATAAGCTACCCATCTTCCCTTTGCAACTAGCGCGGACAAAGGTATTGCCGTAGAACATTTTGTATTGACTTTTCTGTAAGGGTGGTAAAAGGGTGTCCGACCCTAATTTGGACCTAGTTAAAAAAAGAATAAAGCCAAACAACACCCTGGATATTTTATCAAGTAGACATCAGCAACCCAGCTTCCCTTTGAACCTAATGCGGACAAAAGCATTGCCGGAGAACATTTTTTTTTTAAAAGTTTTCTGTAAGGGTGGGATAGGATGTCCGACCCTTACTTTGGACCTAGTTAAAAAACAAAATTAAGCCGAACAACACCCTGGATTTTTTATCAAGTAGACATCAGCTACCAAGATTCCATTTGCACCTAGTGCGGACAAAACTGTTGCCGTAGAACATTATTAATAAACTTTTTAGTAATGGTTGGATAGGGTGTCCGACCCAAATTTTGGACATAGTTAAAAAACAAAATTAAGCCGAAAAACACCCTGGATTTTTTATCAAGTAGACCTCAGCTACCCAGCTTCCCTTTGCACCAATTACGGACAAAAGCATTGCCGTTCAACATGTTTTATTAACTTTTCTGTAAGGGTGGGATAAGGTGTCCGACCCCAACTGTGGACCTACTTAAAAACAAAACCAAGCCGAAAAACACCCTGGATTTTTTATCAAGTAGACCTGAGCTACCCAGCTTCCCTTGGCACCTACTGCGGACAAAATTATTGCCGTAGAACATTTTTTATTAACTTTTCGGTGTCGGACTCCAACTGTGGACCTACTTAAAAACAAAACTAAGCCGAAAAACATTCTGGATTTTTATCAAGTAGTCATAAGCTACCCATCTTCCCTTTGCAACTAGCGCGGACAAAGGTATTGCCGTAGAACATTTTGTATTGACTTTTCTGTAAGGGTGGTAAAAGGGTGTCCGACCCTAATTTGGACCTAGTTAAAAAAAGAAAAAAGCCAAACAACACCCTGGATATTTTATCAAGTAGACATCAGCAACCCAGCTTCCCTTTGAACCTAATGCGGACAAAAGCATTGCCGGAGAACATTTTTTTTTAAGTTTTCTGTAAGGGTGGGATAGGATGTCCGACCCTTACTTTGGACCTAGTTAAAAAACAAAATTAAGCCGAACAACACCCTGGATTTTTTATCAAGTAGACGTCAGCTACCAAGATTCCATTTGCATCTAGTGCGGACAAAACTTTTGCCGTAGAACATTATTAATAAACTTTTTAGTAATTGTTGGATAGGGTGTCGGACTCCAACTGTGGACATAGTTAAAAAACAAAATTAAGCCGGAAAACACCCTGGATTTTTTATCAAGTAGACCTCAGCTACCCAGCTTCCCTTTGCACCAATTGCGGACAAAAGTATTGCCGTTCAACATGTTTTATTAACTTTTCTGTAAGGTTGGGATAAGGTGTCCGACCCCAACTGTGGACCTACTTAAAAACAAAACCAAGCCGAAAAACACCCTGGATTTTTTATCAAGTAGACCTGAGCTACCCAGCTTCCCTTGGCACCTAGTGCGGACAAAATGATTGCCGTAGAACATTTTTTATTAACTTTTCGGTGTCGGACTCCAACTGTGGACCTACTTAAAAACAAAACTAAGCCGAAAAACATTCTGGATTTTTATCAAGTAGACCTCAGCTACCCAGCTTTCCTTTGCACCTAGTGCAGACAAAGTTTTGCAGTACAACTTTATAAATAAACTTCTTAGTAAGGTGTGGATAGGGTGTCTGACCTCAACTTTGGAGCTAGTTTAAAAAACAAAATTAAGCCGAACAACACCCTGTATTTTTTATCAAGAAGACAACAGCAATCCAGCTTCCTTTTGCTCCTAAATGGGACAAAAGCATTGCCTTAGAATTTTTTTTATTAACTTTTCTGTAATGTAGGGATAGGATGTCCGACCCCAACTTTGGACCTACATGAAAAAAAACTAAGCCGAACATCACCCTGGATTTTTTTGCAAGTAGACCTTAGCTACCCAGCTTCCCTTTGCACCTAGTGCAGACAAAAGTATTGCCTAAGAACATTTTTTATTAACTTTTCTGTAAGTGTGGGGTAGGGTGTCCGACTCCAACAGTGGACCTACTTAAAAACAAAACTAAGTTGAAAAACACCCTGGATTTTTTTCTCAAGTAGACTTATCTACCCAGCTTCACTTTGCACCTAGTGCAGACAAAATAATTGCCGTAGAACATTTTTTATTAACTTTTCTGTAAGGGTGGGTTAGGGTGTCCGATCCCAACTGTGGACCTACTTAAAAACAAAACTAAGCCGAACAACACCCTGGATTTTTTTTCAAGAAGACCTCAGCTACCCAGCTTCCCTTTGCACCTAGTGCAGACACAAGTATTGTTGTAGAACATTTTTTATTAGCTTTTCTGTAAGGGTTGGTAGAGTGTCCGACCCAAACTTTGGATACTTGAAAGAAAAATACTAAGACGAACAACAACCTAGATTTTGTATCATGTTGACCTCAGCTAACCAGCTCCATTTCCACCTAGTGCGGACAAAAGTATTGCCGTACAACATATTTTTATTAACTTTTCTTAAAGGTTGGGTTGGGGTGTCCGACCCCAACTGTGGACCTACTTAAAAACAGAACTAAGCCGAAAATACCCTTGATTTTTTATCAAGTAGACCTCAGCTACCCAGCTTCCCTTTGCACCTAGTGCAGACACAAATTTTGCCGTACAGCATTATTAATAAACCTTTTATTGAGGGTTGGGTAGGGTGTCCGACCCAAACTTTGGACCTAGTTAAAAAAAATTAAGCCGAACAACACCCTGGATTTTTTTTATCAAGTACACATCAGCAACCCATCTTCCCTTTGAACCTAGTGCAGACAAAAGTATTGCCGTAGAACATTTTTTTATTAACTTTTCTATAAGGGTGGAAAAGGATGTTCGACCTCAACTTTTGACCTACATAAAAAAAATTAACCCCAAGAACACCCTGTATTTGTTCTCAAGTAAAATTCAGCTACCCAGCTTCCCTTTGCACCAAGTGCAGACACAAGTTTTGCCGTAGAACATTTTTAATAAACTTTTCAGTAAAGATTTGGTTAAGTGTGCGACCCCAACTTTGGGCTTAGTTAAAAAAAAAAGAAGCCGAACCACACCCTCGATTTTTTATCAAGTAGACATCAGCTACTAAGCTTCCCTTTTCACCTATTTCGGACGAAAGGATTGCCGTAGAACATTTTTTATTAACTTGTCTGTACTAGTGGGTAGGGTGTCCGACCCGAACTTTGGACCTACTGTAAAAGAAAAAAACTAAGCCGAACAACACCCTAGATTTTCTATCATGTTGACCTCAGCTACCCAGCTCCGTTTCCACCTAGTGCGGACAAAAGTTTTGCCATAGAACATTTTTTTTATTAACTTTTCTTAAAGGGTGGGGTATGGTGTCCGACCCAAGCTGTGGGCCTACTTAAATACAAAGCTAAGCCGAAAAACACCCTTGATTTTTTCTCAAGCAGACCCCAGCTACCCAGCTTCCCTTTGCACATAGTGCAGACACAAGTTTTGCCGTACAACATTATTAATAAACTAACTTTTTAGTGAGGGTTGGGTAGGGTGTCCGACCCCAACTTTGGACCTACATCAACAAAATTAAACCGAACAACACCCTGGATTTTTTATCAAGTAGACATCAGCAACCTAGCGTCCCTTTGCGCCTAGTGCGGACAAAAGTAAAGCCGTAGAACATTTTTTTATTAACTTTTCTGTAAGGGTGGGATAGGATGTCCGACCTCAACTTTGGACCTACATAAACAAAACTAACCCGAACAACATCCTGGATTTGTCCTCAAGTAGACCTCAGCTACCCAGCTTCTCTTTGCGCCTAGGGCAGACAAAAGTATTGGGTAGAACATTTTTTTATTAACCTATCTGTAAGGGTGTGATAGGATGTCTGACCACAAATTTGGACCTTATTAAAAAATAAACTAAGCCGAACAAAACTGGATTTTTTATCAGATAGACATCAGCTACCCAGCTTCCCTTTGCACATATTGCAGACAAAAGTTTTGCCGTAGAACATTTTTTTTATTAACTTTTCTGTAAGGGTGGGATAGGATGTCCGACCCCAACTGTGGACCTACTCAAGAAAAAAACTAAGCCGAAGAACACATTAGGTTTTTTCTCATGTTGACTTCAGCTACGCAGCTCCATTGCCACCTAGTGCGGACAAAAGTTTTGCCGTACAAAATATTTTTATTAACTTTTCTTAAAGGGTGGTGGAGGGTGTACGACCTCAACTTTGGAACTACATAAAAAAAAACTAACCCGAAGAACACTCTGGATTTGTTCTCAAATAGGCCTCAGTTACCTAGCTTCCCTTTGCACCAATTGCAGACACAAGTTTTGCCGTAGAACATCTTAAATAAACTTTTCAGTAAAGGTTCGGTAGGGTGTCCGACCGCAACTTTGGGCCTAGTTAAAAAAAATGAAGCCGAACAACACCCTAGATGTTTTATCAAGTAGACATCAGCTACTAAGCTTCCCTTTGCACCTAGTGCAGACACAAGTTTTGCGGTACAACATTAAAAATAATTTTTTAAGTAAGGGTTGGGTAGGGTGTCCGACCCCAACTTTGGACCTAGTTTAAAAAAAATTAAAGCCGAACAACACCCTGTATTTTTTATCAAGTAGACATCAGCAACCCAGCTTCTCGTTGCACCTTTTGTGGACAAAAGTATTGACGTAGAACATTTTTTTATTAACTTTTCTGTAAGGGTGGGTATGGTGTCCGACCCGAACTTTGGACCTACTTTAAATGAAAAAAAATTAAAGCCGAACAACACCCTAGATTTTTTATCAAGTAGACATCAGCTACCCAGCCTCCCTTTGCACCTAGTCTGGACAAAAGTATTAGGGAGAACATTTTTTTATTAACCTATCTGTAACGGTGGGATAGGATGTCTGACCCCAATTTTGGACCTACTTAAAAAATTAAACTAAGCTACCCAGCTTCCCTTTGCACCTATTGCAGACAAAGTTTTTGCCGGTGAACATTTTTTATTAACTTTCCTGTAAGGGTGGGATAGGATATCCGACCCCAACATGGGACCTACTCAAGAAAAAAACTAAGCCGAAGAACACCCTAGATTTTTTGTCATGTTGACTTCAGCTACGCAGCTCCATTTCCAGCTAGTGCGGACAAAGGTTTTGCCGTACAACATATTTTTATTAACTTTTCTCTAAGGGTGGGTTTGTGTCCGATCCCAATTGTGGACCTACTTTAAAAAAAAACCTAAGCTGAAGAACATCCTTGATTTTTTATCAAGTAGATCTCAGTTACCCAGCTTCTCTTTGCACCTAGTGCAGACTAAAGTATTGCCGTAGAACATTTTTTTTATTAACTTTTGTGTAAGGTTGGGGTAGGGTGTCCGACCCCAAATGTGGACATACTTAAAAACAAAACATAGCCGAAAAACACTCTGGATTTTTCTATCAAGTAGACATCAGCTACCCAGCTTCCCTTTACAGCTAGTGCAGACAAAAGTATTGCCGTAGAACAATGTGTATTACCTATTCTGTAAGGGTGGGATAAGGTGTCCGACCCCAACTTGGGACCTAGTTAATAAAAACAAACCAAAACTAAGCCGAACAAAACACTGGATTTTTTCTCAAGTATACCTCAGCTACTTAGCTTCCCTTTGCACCTAGTACAGACAAAAGTATTGCCGTACAAAATTTTTAATTAATTTTTATGTAAGGTCGGGTTAGGTGTCCGACCCCTACTGTGGACCTACTTAAAAACAAAACTAAGCCGAACAACACCCTTGTTTTTTTCTCAAGTAGACCTCAGCTGCCCAGCTTCTCTTTGCACATATATAGCTAGTGCAGACAAAAGTATTGCCGTAGAACATTTTTAATTAAGTTTTCTGTAAGGGTGGGATAGGATGTCCGACCCCAACTTTGGACCTAGTTAAAAAAATAATTAAGCCGAACAACACCCTGGACTTTTTATTAAGTGGACATCAGCTACCCAGCTTCCCTTTGCACCTGGTGCGGACAAAAGGTTTGCCGTAGAACATGTTTATTAAAAATTTTAGTTAGGGTTAGGTAGGTATGCGACCCTAACGTTGGACCTAGTTAAAAAAAAAATTAAGCCGAACAACACCCTGAATTTTTTATCAAGTAGACATCAGCCACTACGCTTCCCTTTTCACCTAGTGCGGACGAAAGTATTGCCGTAAAACATTTTTTGTTAACCTTTCTGTAAAGGAGGGGTAGGGTGTCCGACCCTTACAGTGGACCTACTTTCAAATAAAAAAAAACTAAGCCGAACAACACACTAAATTTTACTCATGTTGACCTCAGCTACGCAGCACCATTTCCACCTAGTGCGGACATAGGTTTTGCCGTACAACATATGTTTATTAACTTTTCTTAAACGGTATGGTAGGGTGACGACCCCAACTTTTGACCTACTTAAAAAAAAAAAAATAAGGCTAAGAACAATCTGGATTTTTTTTGCACCTAGTGCAGACTAAAGTATTGTCTTAGAACATTTTTTTTATTAACTTAACTGTAAGGTTAGGGAGGGGTGTCCGACGTCATTTTTGGACATACTTAAAAACAAAACTTAGCTTCCCTTTTGCAACTAGTGCAGACAAAAGTATTGCCGTAGAACATTTTTAATTAACTTTTCTGTAAGGGTGGGTTAGGGTCGCCGACCCCAACTCTGGACCTACTTAAAAACAAAACTAAGCCGAACAACACCCTTGATTTTTTCTCAAGTAGACCTCAGCTGCCCAGCTTGCCTTAGCACCTATATAGCTAGTGCAGACAAAAGTATTGCTGTAGAACATGTTTTATTAACTTTTCTGTAAGGATGGGATAGGGTGTCCGACCCAAACTTTGGACCTAGTTAAAAAAAAAGAAATTAAGCAAAACAACACCCTGGATTTTTTTCTCAAGTAGACCTCAGCTAGTTAGCTTCCCTTTGCAACTAGTGCAGACAAAAGTTGTTTTTTATTTTTTTTTTCTTCGCTGTTTTTTTTGTTTCACAAGATGTCGCTTAGATAAATGAAATATGATTTCGAACAGTGTATGCGCTTTTGAAACTGACCCTGCTAAACCATATAAGAGTTATCTCCCCGAACACTATTTTTCTTGTTATCGCTTAATCTTCTCAACCGTATAAGAAACCGACAAATTTATTTTACCAAATTGCTCGTTATATCCTCAGGATGATTTGATTAATTCTGACCGAAGCTTTCCGGAGACTTCATATGAGAGTTATTTCCCCTTTTATATTTGATATAAGTGATATGCATTTTTAACTGGAAAGCCATAAGTGGTAGAGGCCTAGGGACTTTTGATTTGAAGTTCTTGGTCCTAAAAAAATGAAAATGAGGTCAAGGTCCAAGGTCAAAGTCATGATTAAAATTTTGATTTTGGCTTGTTATCTCTTTTTTTCAGAAACCATATAAGATATCAACAAAATATTTTCACACAATTGTGAGTTACGACATGTCGTAACACAAAAATTTTAGTCGAAAGGGTACGTAGACATTTGACGCGAGTTTTCCCCCCTTTTAGATCTTATATCATACGTATGGTAATATAACTCATTAACAATATAAAGTAGAGGACTAGAGTCTTTTGATTTGAGGTTCTTGGTTGATGACCTTGAAATTGAGCTCAAGGTCATATGCTAATTAAACATTCTAGATTTTGACCTTTTCTTTTACCTCATATGTACACATGATAAAGCCATGGGACTTTTTGCATTTAGTTGTAAGCAATGTGACCTTAAAAAACACAACCGGAAGTAACCTTTTGTGAACCGGAAGTAGATATTTTTTGTACTAAATCAATGTAAAAGTATATAAAACCATATATTTTTGAAATCAGTGTCAAGTAAACTATCAAACAATACCGGAAGTAAACTTTTTAAACCGGAAGTAAAAGATTATCTTCCTTTTCTATATATTTTTTTTTAAAGAAACCATATATTTTTGGAATAAGCGTTCAATAAGCTTTCATTTGACTCTAAAATTGACATTTTGAACCAAATTTTAATATTTTCAAATAAAAAAGGGTCTTAGCTGGTGGAAAGACCATCAATGGTTCTCTGAACAATTGGTTTTTAATTATTATTATTATTATTATTTTTTTCTCCCGCCAAAATTTTTTCCTTCGCTGTTTTTTTGTTTCGCAAGATGTTGCTTAGATAAATGTAATATGATATCGAACAGATTATGCGCTTTTGAAACTGACACTGCGAAACCGAATACTTTCCCATATAAGAGTTATCTCCCCGAACACTGTTTTTCTTGTTATAGCTTAATTTTCACAACCGTATAAGAAACCGACAAATTTATTTTTCCAAATTGTTCCTTGTAGCCTCAGGATGTGCTGTTTTATTTAGACCGAAGCCGTATAGAGATTCCATATGAGAATTATTTCCCCTTTTGTATTTGAAAATTTTGAAATGTATTTTAAACTGGAAAACAATAAGTGATAGAGACCTAGGGTCTTCTCATTTGAGATCCTTGGTCCAAAAAAATGAAAATAAGGTCAAGGTCAAAGGTCAAGGTCGTATTTTAGATTTTTTTATTTGTCTTTGATTTCCCTATAATTTTGGAATGGTTATGCATACAGAAAATTTAAGTAGTGAAAAATGCTTGGCACTTCAAGGGGCAACATTTTTATGTTATATGTATTGGTTTTACCATTATGTAAGGGACATAACCCCCATTCATAGTTTATAAAAAGCCATTATTAGGCAAAACTCTTAAACAAAAGGTCCTTGACCCATAGGGTCTTTTGTAATGACATTGTGGAGCAATGATCTTGACGAATGTCGAAATGTGAAAGGTCAAGGTCATGTACTAAGAGGTAAATTATGTGATTTTGGCATTATTTAAAGAGTTTTATGTGTGTTTGAATGCCAATCAACCAACCAACCAACCAATCAATCAATCAATCAATCAATCAATCAATCAGTGCATGTATGTTTCGTCTCAAGTGTTTAATATGGGGTCGAAGATCTCATTTATTTCTTTTCCGCTTTTAAAGACGTGTTTAACCAACCAACGTGTTTAATCAACCAATCAACGTGTTTATCCAACCAACCAATCAATCAATCAACCAATCAATCAATCAGTGCATGTTTTCGTCTCATGTGTTTAATATGGGATCTCATTTGTTTCTTTCTCGCTTGTTTCCAGAAACCCTATCTAACGTGTTTAACCAACCAACCAACCATCGTGTTGAATCAACCAATCAACATGTTTAACCAACCAATCAATCAATCAGTGCATGTTTCCGTCTCATGTGTTTGATATGGAGTTCAATATCTCAGTGGTTTCTTTTCGTTTGTTTCAAGAAACCCTATCCAACGTGTTTAACCAACCAACCAACGTGTTTAATCAACCAATCAACATGTTTAACCAACCAATCAATCAATCAATCAATCAGTGCATGTTTCCGTCTCATGTGTTTAATATGGAGTCCAAGATCTCATTCATTTCTTTTCCACTTGTTTCAAGAAACCTATCCAACGTGGTTAGCGAACCAACATGTTTAATCAACCAATCAACGTGTTTAACCAACCAATCAATCAATCAGTGCATGTTTTCGTCTCATGTGTTTAATATGGGGTCCAATATCTCATTTGTTTCTTTTTCGCTTGTCTTAAGAAACCATATCCAACGTGTTTAACCAACCAAACAACATGTTTAATCAACCAATCAACATGTTTAACCAACCAACCAACCAACCAACGAATCATACATGTGTTTAATATGGAGTCCAAAATCTCATTTGTTTCTTTCTCGCTTGTTTCAAGAAACCTATCCAACGTGTTTAACCAATCAACCAACGTGTTTGATCAACCAATCAACGTGTTTAACCAACCAATAAATCAATCAATCAATCAATCAGTGCATGTTTGCGTCTCATGTGTTTAATACGGGGTCCAAGGTCTCATTTTGGTTTTTTTCGCCTGTTTCAAGGAACCCTATCCCACGTGTTTAATTGATCAACCAATTAACCAACCAACCAACCAACCAACCAACAAACCAATCAATCAATCAATACGTATGACAGTTTATTTATTACAGTACATTTAAAATAACATGGAAGGAAAAAACTCTCAATTATTCAAGAAGAATTGAATTTGAATATTGTTCTTACATCTCTTCTGAAAAAAAATCCACATGTACTCTGAAACAACAAACCCAATCAACCCCTAAATTTGCAGTCAGCAGGGCATACATGTACTTAAAGTTCATAAAACAACGTGGTGCAGATATCTCTCAAGACTTTTTCTAGAGAAAAGAAATGGCAATGCCGTACAAATCGCTTGCTAGGTCCGTAAATCTCAGTGAAATCCTACAATAAAATGTCCGCTCCTAGATTAAAATACTATTCTGTGTTACAAACAGGTGCTGAAAAATGTAAATTATCAGAACATAATCCTTAAATGTGTTTTAAAGTTACACCGATTCAATTTATTCCAAAGCATGCACTGCTGGTGAACTGTGATCAAAATGTAAATTTCCTACAATGACAAAAGAAATTACATTGTATACATTCCGTCTCTATACATGTTGTCTGTTCAACATTCCCACCTAAAAAGAAATAAAAAGTTTTCGTTATTATAAACCCGCGTCACGTGATGTCACCTCAATCTGGCGCACGCGCTGGACCTGAAATAAAATAAAAACTTTCCAAACTAAACATGAAATTTCCCCGGAATAATATAGACCCCTTACAGAAACAAACAAACAAACAAACAAACAAACAAACAAACACACACACACACACACATAACAAACAATCATGATTCAAAGGGGGGGAAAGACCGTTTACAATTGCCTTTTAAAAGCAATTGATTTATATTTCAGATTGAATTTGTTTGCACTTGAGGTACAGTTGATGTGCAACTTAAGTAGACAAAGCCTTTCGAATGATTGTAATACACACTAGTTTTCCTTTGGTTTTAGTTTATGAGAACGTAGTTGGTGTGACCCTGAAGTGCAATTGATTTGTAGTCGACTAGAAAAAGACTGTCAGACTGTTGTTGTTGGGAATAGACATTCCTTTTTCATAATGTTCAAATGTATGAAGATTGAATTGGTCTGAACTTAAGGTACAAATGATGTATACATCAAGTAGACAAGGCTTGTCGAAAGTTTTGATGGCAATATACATTAATATACATTATATTTCAATGCATGTAGATTAAATTGGTCTATACTTGAGGTATAGTTGATGTGTACCTAAAATATACATATCCTAGATATTGACTGTGGTCACCTCTGGAATGATATTCTGATCACTTTACTTTTTTATATGATTTGTTTGCCTCTGACTTTGATTCCATTTGTTCTCTATAGACATATATTGACTTTCTGTTTACCTCTGCTCACTATAATAACACATATGTTGACCTTGGGTACCAAGGCTCACCTACCATGTAACCATAAATTGTGTATTTTGTTACCTCTTTTCAACTTACAAGGATATTACACATCTATTTTACTTTAGTTATATCTGGTCACTTGTTATATATCGACTATGTTTACCTATTGACGCCTAACAAGGACGTGTTGGTCACATTCTACCGATATTCAATATGGTTACCTCTTGTCACCTTACATATATACTTTCTTTGGTAACCTGTGGTCACATTGCACATCTATTGACTATGGTTACCTCTTGTCACCTTACAGATATACTTTCTTTGGTAACCTGTGGTCACATTGCACATCTATTGACTGCATTACAATGATGTTCTGGTCACATTAAACAGATATTCAATTGGTTACCTCTGGTAACCATACAAATATATTTATGTTAGTTACTCCTCGTCATCTTACACATATATTCATTTAGGTTACCTTTGTCACCTTGCATTGATATTGACTATGCCCCCTGGTCATCTTACAATGATGTTTTAGTTATTGTTAGACGTGATAACTAGTGTAACCTCTGGTCACCTTACTTTCCGATGTTAACTTAAGTTACCCAAATATCATCTATCACAGATATTGATTTCTTTAATTCAGATCACCATACACAGATATTGACTATGGTTACCTCTAGTCACTATATAATGATGTTCTGTTCACTTAACACTTTTATCTCATTTGGTTACCTCTGGTCTCTTTACACTGATAATGAATTTATTACATCTACTTGATTGACACACATATTGAATTTGGGTAGTTCTCGTCACCTAGCACATATTTGGTTCTCTTTGTTGGCTTTATACAAATGTTTACTTTGGTTCCCATTGTTCTCTTAACATATATTGACTTTGGTTACCACTGTTAACAATAATTACACATATGTTGACTTTGGATACCGATGCTCACCTAACATATATTGTGTATTTTGTTACTTCATGCTAGAAAATACAAGCACGGGAATGTGTTCCCTTACACAGAAATTGATTTTTGATACCTCTAAATACCTTACATTGATGTTCTGGTCACCAGACCCTTATATTTAATTTAGTAACCTCTGGTCAACTTGCAAGGATATTGACTATGTGTACGTCTGGTCAACTTACAACGATGCTCTGGTCACGTTACACAATAAATCAATTTGGCAACCTCTGGTATCCTTACACATGTAGTGACGTTGGATACCTCTTGTCATCTTACACAGATAATTACTTTGGTTACCTCTTGTCATTCGGTTAATAGGAACCAATTCCCTCTCCTATCACTATGATGATCCTCTGAACTTCTATGTTCTGATCAAGCAATATCTGTGACATTAGCTCCTGTCGCAAGACTATTTAGAATTGCTGTCAAAGTGTTCAGACCAGAGAGATTCAGAATAAATGACATAACATTAAAATAACTAATGATTATCAAATGCAATGCTAAAACTATGCTTAAATGCATATTTTACACATGCATTATATATACATGTATAATATTAGTAACAAATATCATGATGAAATGTAATGTGTAATTTAATTAATTACTTTAGTAAAGTAATTGTAATTTAATTAATTACATTTCCAAAACTGTGTAATGTGTAATTAGTGTAATTGATCATTTTTGCAATGTAATGTGTAATTTAATTAATTACATTCCAATGTAATTGACCCCAAGTCTGTAATAAACCATCATCATTACCTCGGGGGGGGGGGGGGGGGGGGGAGGGGGCGCACTTCAAACTTTTTTTGGTAGGGGTGAGCAGCTGAGACATCAAGTACCCCACCCTTTTCATATATTTTGTTAATCAAAATTATATACCTTGTCATATATTAATTAACAAAAAACAGATCTATAGATATATTTCAATATTTTCCCGCTCATCATCACGTTCTTGTTAAGAAGCAAAATAGTCGAAATAAAATCACCTTCTTTTCCAATAAATTCGTCACATCTGAAACACTTTTTTTCTTATTGCCCATTTTAAATCTTTCATCATGAAGATATTTCAATTCCAAAATACAATACATATAAAAGACGTTTGGTCAGATCATAGTTGGCATTACATCTATGGTCAGATAAATGTAATATCACCAAGAGTGTAACACCTTCACTGATTTTAACATGTTTAAATGTTAATTAAAAACTGATAAAAAGTTTCATTGCCGTTCCCTCTCGTAAAGGACGCTGTCACAATGAAATTTCTTTAGATAATTGTTAACATGTTTTATGTATACAAACCCTTGAATGTTAATAAGGTGCAAATGTCAAAATAGTTGGATTTATTGCATCTATCACTGGCATCAGTGGAAATACCACATCAGAATAAATAGAGTTTAATTGGTTTGACAAATAACTGATGTATTTACGACTGTGGTTTAACCACATCAAGAATAAATACGGACATCTGATTAGTTTCAAATACTTATGATATAATCAAGCAAGTGATAATATCAACCTATTGATATATTTAATCTGAATTTCTCACCCTTTTCATATATCATAGAGCATGTGAAAGTGAACTATTCCAGCGGCTCATCCCTACCACTAATTTTATAGCAAGTGCCCCCCCCCCCGAGATCATTACATATACCCCATTGACTTGCAACTACTGAAAAACGAAATATTACATCACTTCCGAATAATACAAACATTTTTTTTTGGAGATACCACCGTTGTCAACTATATTTTAACCGCTAATTCTTTGAGCCTAAAATCCATTTATTTTAAAATTGCATAAAAATACATTTTAAACTGATCGACCTCGAATCACTATTACTGATATCAATGTTAATTTTGATAGCAATGTCTATGTAAGACTTTGTTATAACAAGTTTGTAAAATTCATACCATCATTTATAAAAACAACACATCACTTTTCTGCACTCTAATTATTTTTATAAAAGGTTTATAAATGACTTTTTTTGATACTTCTGAAGATAATTTATAACTACAAATAACACACAAATAATGATAAGATTATCCTTTTCAAAGGTAAACTATCATTTAAAAAATCATATAAAGTGTCCGCAACTTGTAATTTAATATATTTCTACAGTACATTTGCGTTCCGTTACATTTTTAATCAATGGAAAAGGATTCCCGCCTTCGTGATAAAATAGCCTGATTCGCAAAGGTGATAAATGTACCAAATAACTTTGAATAAATGTTTACATCTGAATTTTACCGGGGTGAAAGGGTTGTTTTCGAGACAATTACACAGTAGTTAAACTGATTTGAACTATGATTCCATTGAACACAAAACGTATTTCCGTCTTTAATTTCCACTTAATTACCAGATAGTAATTTGAAATAAACGATATTTTATTTTTAGCCACAAATATCTATTAACGAGAGAGTCGTCATGAAGCTCAATCGAAATCACTTCATGTAACGTACTAAACAAATTAACATATATATCGGTGATTTGTGCATTTGCCTTTGATGTGTACTCTCTGATAATGTCAATATCAGTGGACTGGTCGTAATATAGAAATTATTTGGTCAGTTCGCAATTGACATGAACGTTTGCACGGATCTACATAACTTTGATATACAAAATTGCTTTGGATATTTTTCGCACGTTTTTTGTTGGTGAATGTAACACTTTTACTTGTTTGGACGTGAAGAAATAGCCTTTTTGACCGATTGGTGTGAAGTTAAAAATTGAACAAAATATGTTTGAAAACCCGGATAAACTTATAAAAAAGTTTGGGTTATCTGCACAATTATTGATAGGTATCGTTGCTATGCACAATTACGTATAACCAACATATTGTCCATGCTATGCTATAATTCGGAGTTTAGTATGGCGTCCATTATCACTAAATTAGTATAGATATTTGTTTAGGGGCCAGCTGAAGGACGCCTCCGGGTGCGGGAGTTTCTCGCTGCATTGCAGACCTATTGGTGACTTTCTGCTTTTGTCTGTTGTATTGTCGGGTTGTGGTCACTTTGACACATTCCCCATTCTCAATTTTATTTTATTTTTCTCAGACAGACCTCAGCAACCTAGCTTCTCTCTGCACATAGTAAGACAAAAGTGTTGCCGTAGATCATTTTTTTTGTAACATGTGGGAACGATATCCGGTCCCAACTTTAGACAAAATAAGCCGTAAAACACCTTTGATTTTATTCAAGTAGAATTTTAGCTACCTAGATTTATTTTGAACCTAGTAGGGACAAAAAAAAAATGCTATAGAATATTTTTTAGTAACTTTTCTGTAAGAGTTGGGAGCGATGTCCTGTCCCAACTTTGGACCTACTTTACAAAAAAATAAAAAATAAATAAACCGTAAAACACCCTTGCATTTTTCAAGTATACCTCAAGTATCCAGCTTCCCTTTACACCTGTTACGGACAAAAGTATTGCCGAAGAATATTTCTTTATTATCCTTTTTGTAATGTGCACCTTGTGCTGTTGAAAGTATGGCAGTTTAACATTTTGGTTTAACACTTTTCTGTAAGAATTGGAAATGGTGTCCAACCCCAACTTTGGACCTACTTAAAAAAAAAATAAACAGAACAACACCCCGGAATTTTATTTTCAGGTAGATCACAGCTATCCAGCCTCTCTTCGCATTTAATCAGACAAAATGATTGCCGTAGAACAATTTTTTATTAATTTTTCTGTAAAAGATGTCCGACCCCAACTTTTGACCTACTTAAAAAAAAGCCGAAAACCACCCTGGATGTTTTCCATTTAGACCTCAGTTACCCTGGTTCCCTTTACAACTAGTGCAGGCATTGCAGAAGAACATTTTTTTTATAAACTGTTGTGTAAAGGTGGAGTAGGGTGTCCAACCCTAACTTCGGACTTCTTTCCAAAAAGACTAAGCCGAACAACACCTTATATTTTTTTTTGTCAAGTACATCTCATCTACTCAGCGTCCCTTTGGGTCTCATGCAGACAATAGTATTGCCAAAGAACAATTTATTTATTTTTTTCTATAAGAGTTGGGAACGATATGCGATCCCAACTTTGGACTACTTAAAACAAAAGTAAGCCGAAAAACACCCTGCATTTGTTTTCTCAAGTAGACCTCAGTTACCAGCTTCCCTTTACTACTAGTGCGGACACAAGTATTGCCGAAGAACGTTTTTCTATTAACTTTTCTGTAAGGGTGGGGTAGAGTGTCTGCCCCCAACTTTGGACTACTTAAAAAAACCCGATAAGACGAACACACCATGGATTTTAACTCAAGTTGACCTCAGTTACCAAGCTTCCCTTTACACCTATTGCGGACAAAAGGTTTGCCGTATAACATTTTATATGTACTTTTCTGTGAGAGTTTGGAAGGGGTCCGAATCCAACTTTGGACTTACTTAAAAAAAAAAAATGTTCTCCAGTAAACCACAGGTACCGAGCGTCCCTTTGCACTTAATGTGGACAAAAGTATTGCCGTAGATCATTTTTTATTAACTTTTTTGTTAGGGTGGGGCAGGGTGTCCGACCCAAACTTTGGACCTACTTAAAAACAAAAAACAAATGAGCACAAAGACACCCTGTTTTTTCAAGTAATCATAAGCTACACAGCTTCCCTTTGCACCTACTGCTGACAAAATATTTGCCATAGAACATTTGTTATTAACTTTGTCTTTGAAAAATTAAAAAAAACTAAACTTAGCCGAAGAACATGCTGTGTTTTTGTTTCCAGTTGACCACAGCTTCCAAGCTTCTCTTTTCCCCTAGTGCGGACAACAGTATTGCCGTAGAAAATTACTTTTCTATAAGGTAAAAGGGTAGGGTGTCCCACCATAACTTTTGACCTACTCAAAGAATAATAAAAAACTAAGCCTGGATTTTAACTCAAATAGACCACAGATACCCAGCATCCCGTTGCGCCTATTGCAGACAAAATTATTGATGTAGAACAGTTTTGATTAACTTGTCTGTAAGATAGTAAAGAATACTGTCCGAGTCAATCGTTGGGCCTACTTTAAAAAAAATAAACTAAGCCGAAAAACACACTATGCTCTTTCTAAAGTACACTACAGCTACCTAACTTTCCTTTACACTTAGTGCGGACCAAAGTATTGACGTAGAACATGTTTTATTAACTTTTCTGTAAGGTAGTGAAGTAGACTGTCCGAGTCAATCTTTGGACCTACTTTCAAAAAAAATAAACTAAGCCGAAGAACACCTTGTGTTCTTTCTCAAGTACACCACAGCTACCTAGCTTTCCTTTGCGCCTAGTGCAGACAAAAGTATTGAAGTAGAACATGTGTTATTAACTTTTCTGTAAGGTAGTGAAGTAGACTGTCCGACTCAATCTTAGGACCTATTTAAAAAGAAAATAAACTAGGCCGAAAAAAACCCTGTGTTCTTTCTCAAATACACCACAGCTACCTAGCTTTCCTTTGCGCCTAGTGGGGACAAACGTATTCACGTAAAGCATTTTAACAACTATAGGTCACCGTAAGGCCTTCAACAATGAGCAAAGCCCATACTGCATAGTCAGCTATAATAGGCCCCGATAAGACAATGTAAAACAATTCAAACGAGAAAACTTACGGCCTTATTTATGTAAAAAAATCTCTATTAATTTTCCTGTCAGGTGATGGGATAGGGTGTCCGACCCCAACTTCGGACCTACTGAAAGAAATTAAAAAGCCGAAAAACAGCCTGTATTTCTTCTCAAGAAAACCACAGCTACCCAGTTTCCCTTTGCGCCTATTGCGGACAAAATTATTGACGTAAAACATTATGTATTAACTTTTTTGGTAAGGTAATGGGGTAGGGTGTCCGACCCCAACTTTGGACTTACTTAAAAAAAAATAAACTAAGCCGAATAACAACCTGTGTTTTTTCTCAAGTCCACCACAGCTTCCTTGCTTCCCTTTGCGCCTAGTGCAGACAAAAGTATTGACGTAGAACATTTTTTATTAACTTTCTGTAAGGTAGTGAAGTAGACTGTCCGACTCAATCTGTGGACCTACTTTAAATGAAATAAACTAAGCCGAAGAACACCGTATGTTTTTTGTCAAGTAGACCAAAGCTATCCAGCTATCAATTGTGCCTAGTGCGGACAAAAGTATTGACATAGAACATGTTTTATTAACTTTTCTGTAAGGTCTTTTGACCTACTTAAACAAAATTAAACTAAGCAGCAGAACACCCTGTGTTCTTTCACATGTAGACCACAGCTAACCAGCTTCCCTTTGCGCCTTAAGCGGACAAAAATATTGACGTAGAATATTCTTTATTAATTTTTCTGTAAGGTTGTGGAGTAGGGTGTCCGATCCGAACTGTGGACCTACTTTAAAAAAAAAACTAACTGAAGAACAGCAAGTGTTTTTTTCATGTAGACAACAGCTACCTAGCTTTCTTTTGCGCCTAGTGTGGACAGGATTATTGACACAGAACATATTTGATTAAAATATCTGTAAGATAGTGAAGTAGACTGTCCGAGTCAATATTTGGACCTAATTACAAAAAAATAAACTAAGCCGAAAAACACCCTGTGTTTTTCTCAAGTAGACCACAGCCACCCAACTACCCTGTGCGCCTAGTGCGGACAAAAGTATTGACGTAGAACATGTTTGATTAAATTTTCTGTAAGGTAGTGAAGTAGAGTGTCCGACTCAATCTGTGGACCTACTTTAAATAAAATAAATAAAATAAACTAAGCCGAAGAACACCGTGTGTTTTTTGTCAAGTAGACCACATCTATTTAGCTATCCTTTGTGGCTAGTGCGAACAAAAGTATTGACGTAGAACATGTGTTATTAACTTTTCTGTAAGGTAGTGAAGTAGACTGTCCGATTCAATGGTTGACCTTAATAGCTTAATATTTTACAAAACAGGAAATTTACACTTAGACATTGTAAGAAGGGAATATTTGGAGAATAATTACATCCTTTGTATTTGTCCTATTCTGGTGTGTTCATCACAACTTAGGGATAACAATGAGAAAGTAAATTCTGATCGATTGGAGAGTAACCATATCGAGGCTGCTCGAATAGTTACGGGATCAACAAATAACGATAGTGGGAACAGTATCTGTAATGAGGCGTAATTTGAAAAAAAATTAACGGAAGATGGGAGGTTAAAACACTAGCTTTTTTATAAGATTAAATAACCAAGCTCCAGATTATTTGGTTCCGAATTTTGTATCAGATATTAATTATAATAATTTGAGTAACAATCAGAATACCACAATTCCCGTAAACCATTCATCAACTACTCCAGTCTTTTTCATCATCCATTACATTGTGGAATCCTTTGGACAGAAGTGTTAGACCTATTGCTTAATTGTTTTGTTTAACGAAAGTTGCATAAACTATATTATAGAAACAAAAAAAATCTCCGAGATTTTTTTTCGAGGAAGACCATTTGCGTTTTTTTTACAACAGATGAAGCGTTCTGCATTCTGACTTTAACAAATCAAATTTGATACAAAGTATTAATTGTTCCTGTGGTTCAATCAATGAAAATATCGACCACTATTTAATTTTTTGTCTTAATTTCTCATCACCTAGAAATCTATTGTCAAATAAAATTACAAGTGTTTTTAATGTTGATATTACAATCGATTTACTATTTTTTCGGGATGATGCGTTGAGTACTGAAGAAAATTATGTTAAGTGTCTGTCTTTTCAAAAGTATATAAAAATACCGAACGTTTTTCTGTGGGTTGATAACGGAAATTCCCTGTAAACAATATATGCGATTAAAATATTTCTATATAAGGGCTATAACCGAATGATATTGAAGCATAATTACTATCATATTATGTTACCAATAACAATTCATTGATTGTTAATGGAAGAATACGAATTAATTATTAGTCACCGCTGTTCCGTGTATACCCTTTCCAAGAAAAACGTGTATATTACATGAAGAATTATGAGTATGAACAAGCTATATCTCCACAAGATTAGATTGCGCATCTAAAAATTACACACTGGAAAATCGGCGGGCTTATTTTTATTTATATTGTAAATAAAATGCACTTGATAAAAATCCATTGATTAGTTTGAACAGTCTCATTTAAGCTTCATGTCGTTATATGTCACATCAATGAAATATTATTATAGATTATATTTTAAAGAGAATATTCGGGATTTAGTCTTCTTTTTTTTTCAAATTGAGAAAAAAAGAAATATTATCCATTAATAAGGTTACTTGATAACATTTACAGTCTGTCCATGTATAACGATCATGTCCGTTTTGTAATGTTGAATGCTGATTAACAGGATGACAAAGTAGAAAAGTGTTTTCTTTTCTCGACAACGACATCGTGTCATACAGTGCAAAACTAAAAAGTGCAAAGGGGGTTTGTCTTCATACTGTCATTATGTCATTCAAATGTATCATGTTACACAGGTAATACTGGTCGTTATTGAAGTAAAACAAAATCTATTAAATGAAGTCCTAGCATGTTGGATTTAAACCTTTGCAGTAAGTTTATTGATTTGTATTATGATTTCTTAAATGGTTAATTGTAGAAATTCTTGATTAATTTGTTTTGAAATTTGAAGAACAGTTCTGTCCTTCCAAATGTTTGCCAAAGGTTACATTTGATTAAAATATGAACTGTATTATATTGAAAGTTATTTCTCCCTTTTTTAAAAAGCTTTTATCACTGATGCTCCAAAATGAACCTGGATTTCTTATCAAGTAGACCTAGGTTACCTGGCTTCCCTTTGTGTCTAGAGCGGACAAAAGTATTGCCGTAGAACATTTTTCATTAATTTTTCTGTAAGGGTGGAGTAGGGTGTCCAACCGCAACTTTGAACCTACTTTGAATAAAACTAAGCCGAACAAGACCCTGGATTTTTCTCAAGTAGACCTCAGCTATCAAGCTCCCCTTTGCATCTAGTACTGACAAAAGTATTGCCGAAGAACATTTCTTATTAACTTTTATTAACTGAAAGGGTGGGATAGGATGTCCGACCCCAACTTTGGAACTACTTTGAATTAAACTAAGCCGAACAACATCCTGGATTTTTTTCTCAAGTATACCTGAGCTACTCAGCTTCCCTTTGCACGTAGTGCAGACACAAGTATTGCCGTAGAACATTTTTAATTAACTTTTCTGAGTCAGACCCCAACTGTGAACCAACTTAAAAACATAACTAAGCCGAACAACACCTTGGATTTTTTCTCAAGAAGACCTTAGCTGCTTTGCTTACCTTTGTAACTAGTGCAGACAAAAGCATTGCCGTAGAACATTTTTAATAAACTTTTCTGTAAGGGTGGGTTAGGGGTCCAACCCCAACTGTTGACCTACTTAAAAACAAAACTAAGCCAAACAACATCTGGATTTTTCTCAAGTAGACCTTAGCTATCAAGCTTCCCTTTGCACCTAGTGCGGACAAAAGTATTGCCGTAGTACATTTGTTATTAACTGTTCACTAAGGGTTGGGTAGGATGTCCGACCCCAACTTTGGACCTACTTTAAAAAAAAAAAACTAAACCGAAGAACACCTTGGATTTGTTCTCAAGTAGACATAAGCTACCCTTCTTCCCTTTGCAACTAATGCAGACAAAGATATTGCCGTAGAACATTTTTGTTTATTAACTTTTCTGTGAGTTGGGGTAGGGTGTCCGACCCTAAGTTTAGACCTACTTTAAAAAAAAACTACCCCGAAGAACACCCTGGATTTTTTCTCAAGTAGACTTCAGCTACAAAGCTTCCTTTTACACCTATAGATGCAGCCAAAAGTATTGCTGTAGAACATTTTTTATTATCTTTTCTGTAAGTATGGGGTAGGGTGTCCGACCCCAACTGTGGACCTACTTAAAAACAAAACTAAGACGCACAACACCCTGGAATTTTTCTCATGTTGACCTCAGCTACCCTGCTTCGCTTTGCACCTAGTGCAGACACAATTTATGCGTAAAACATTTGTTCTTAACTTTTCTGTAAGATTGGGATAGGGTGTCCGACCCCAACTGTGAACCTACTTAAAAACAAAAACTAAGCCGAACAACACCCTGGATTTTTTCTCATGTTGAACTCAGCTATCTAGCTCCATTTCCACCTAGTGCAGACAAAAATATTGACGTACAACATATTTTTATTGACTGTTCTGTAAGGATGGGGTAGGGTGTCCGACCCCAACTGTGGACCTACTTAAAAACAAAACTAAGCCGAACAACACCTTGGATTTTTTCTCTCAAGTATACCTGAGCTACCTTGCTTCCCTTTGCACGTAGTGCAGACACACAAGTATTGCCGTAGAACATTTTTAATTACTGTAACTTTTCTGAGTCAGACCCCAACTGTGGACCAACTTAAAAACATAACTTAGCCGAACGACACCTTGGATTTTTTCTCAAGTAGACCTTAGCTGCTTTGATTACCTTTGTAACTAGTGCAGACAAAAGCATTGCCGTAGAACATTTTTAATAAACTTTTCTGTAAGGGTGGGTTAGGGGTCCGACCCCAACTGTTGACCTACTTGAAAACAAAACTAAGCCGAACAACACCCTTGATTTTTTCTCAAGTAAAATTTAGCTGCCCAGCTTCCCTTTGCAACTAGTGCAGACAAAAGTGATGCTGTAGAACATTTTTTATTATCTTTTCTGTAAGGGTGGGGTATGGAGTACGACCACAACTGTTGACCTACTATAAAACAAAACTAAGACGCACAACACCCTGGAATTTTTCTCATGTTGACCTCAGCTACCCTGCTTCGCTTTGCACCTAGTGTAGACACAATTTATGCGTAAAACATTTTTTCTTAACTTTTCTGTAAGGGTGGGGTAGGGTGTCCGACCCCAATTCTGGACCTACTTAAAAGCAAAACTAAGCCGAACAACACCCTGGATTTTTTCTCATGTTGAACTCAGCTATCCAGCTCCATTTCCACCTAGTGCAGACAAAAATGTTGACGTACACCATATTTTTATTGACTGTTCTGTAAGGGTGGGGTAGGGTGTCCGACCCCAACTGTGGACCTACTTAAAAACAAAACTAAGCCGAACAAGACCCTGGATTTTTTTCTCAAGTATACCTGAGCTACTTAGCCTCCCTTTGCACGTAGTGCAGACACAAGTATTGCCGTAGAACATTTTTAAATAACTTTTCTGAGTCAGACCCCCACTGTGGACCAACTTAAAAACATAACTAAGCCGAACAACACCTTGGATTTTTTCTCAAGTAGACCTTAGCTGCTTTGCTTACCTTTGTAACTAGTGCAGACAAAAGCATTGCCGTAGAACATTTTTAATAAACTTTGCTGTAAGGGTGGGCTAGGGGTCCATCCCCAACTGTTGACCTACTTAAAAACAAAACTAAGCCAAACAACACCCTGGATTTGTTCTCAAGTAGACATAAGCTACCCTTCTTCCCTTTGCAACTAATGCAGACAAAGGTATTGCCGTAGAACATTTTTTTATTAACTTTTCTGTGAGTTGGGGTAGGGTGTCCGACCCTAAGTTTAGACCTACTTTAAAAAAAAACTAACCCGAAGAACACCCTGGATTTTTTCTCATGTAGACTTCAGCTACAAAGCTTCTTTTTACACCTATAGATGCAGCCAAAAGTATTGCTGTAGAACATTTTTTATTATCTTTTCTGTAAGGATGGGGTAGGGTGTCCGACCCCAACTGTGGACCTACTTAAAAACAAAACTAAGCCGAACGTCACCCTTGATTTTTTCTCAAGTAGAACTTAGCTGCCCAGCTTCCCTTTGCAACTAGTGCAGACAAAAGTGTTGCCATAGAACATTTTTTATTAACTGTTCTGTAAGGGTGGGATAGGGTGTCCGACCCCAACTTTGGATCTAGTTAAAAAAAAAAAAAAAATAAGCAAAACAACACTCTGGATTTTTTATCAAGTAGACATCAGCTAACCAGCTTCCCTTTGCACCTAGGACAGACAAAAGTGTTGCCGTAGAACAATTTTTATTAACTTTTCTGTAAGGGTGGGATAGGATGTCCTACCCAAACTTTGGACCTAGTTTAAACAAAATTAAGCCGAACAACACCCTTGACTTTTTATCAAGTAGACATCAGCTACTAAGCTTCCTTTTGCACCTAGTGCAGACAAAAGCATTGCCGTAGAACTTTTGGACTTTTCTTTTATGGTGCGTTAGGATGTCCGACCCCAACTGTGCAACTTCTTAAAAACAAAACTGAGCGGAACAACACCCTGGATTTTCCCCAAGTATACCTGAGCTACTAAGCTTTCCTTTGCACGTAGTGCAGACAAAAGTATTGCCGTAGAACATTTTTAATTAACTTTTCTGTAAGGGTGGGTTAGGGTTTCCGACCTCAACTGTGCAACTTCTTACAAACAAAACTGAGCGGAACAACACCCTGGATTTTTTCTCAAGTAGACCTCAGCTACCCAGCTTCCCTTAGCACCTAGTGCAGACAAAAGTTTTGCCGTAGAACATTTTTAATTAACTTTTCTGTAAGGGTGGGTTAGGGTGTCAGACCCCAATAGTGGACATACTTAAAAACAAAATTAAGCCGAACAACACCCTTGATTTTTTCTCAAGTAGACCTCAGCTGTCCAGCCTCCCTTTGCACCTAGTGCAGACACAAGTGTTGCCATAGAACATTTTTTATTAACTGTTCTGTAAGGGTGGGATAGGGTGTCCGACCCCAACTTTGGATCTAGTTAAAAAAAAAAAAAAAAATAAGCAAAACAACACTCTGGATTTTTTATCAAGTAGACATCAGCTAACCAGCTTCCCTTTGCACCTAGGACAGACAAAAGTGTTGCCGTAGAACAATTTTTATTAACTTTTCTGTAAGGGTGGGATAGGATGTCCTACCCAAACTTTGGACCTAGTTTAAACAAAATTAAGCCGAACAACACCCTTGACTTTTTATCAAGTAGACATCAGCTACTAAGCTTCCTTTTGCACCTAGTGCAGACAAAAGCATTGCCGTAGAACTTTTGGACTTTTCTTTTATGGTGCGTTAGGATGTCCGACCCCAACTGTGCAACTTCTTAAAAACAAAACTGAGCGGAACAACACCCTGGATTTTCCCCAAGTATACCTGAGCTACTAAGCTTTCCTTTGCACGTAGTGCAGACAAAAGTATTGCCGTAGAACATTTTTAATTAACTTTTCTGTAAGGGTGGGTTAGGGTTTCCGACCTCAACTGTGCAACTTCTTACAAACAAAACTGAGCGGAACAACACCCTGGATTTTTTCTCAAGTAGACCTCAGCTACCCAGCTTCCCTTAGCACCTAGTGCAGACAAAAGTTTTGCCGTAGAACATTTTTAATTAACTTTTCTGTAAGGGTGGGTTAGGGTGTCAGACCCCAATAGTGGACCTACTTAAAAACATAACTAAGCCGAACAACACCTTGGATTTTTCTCAAGTAGACCGTAGCTACTTTGCTTCCCTTTGCAACTAGTGCGGACAAAAGTATTCCCATAGAACATTTTTAATAAACTTTTCTGTAAGGGTGGGTTAGGGTGTCCGACCCCAACTGTGGACATACTTAAAAACAAAATTAAGCCGAACAACACCCTTGATTTTTTCTCAAGTAGACCTCAGCTGTCCAGCCTCCCTTTGCACCTAGTGCAGACACAAGTGTTGCCATAGAACATTTTTTATTAAGTTTTCTGTAAGGGTGGGATAGGGTGTCTGACCCCAACTTTGGACCTAGTAAAAAATAAATTAAGCCGAACAACACCCTGGATTTTTTATCAAGTAGACATCAGCTACCCAGCTTCCTTTTACACCTATAGCGGAAAAAAGTATTGCCTTAGAACATTTTTTATTAACTTTTATGTAAGGGTTGGATAGGATGTCCGACTACAACTTTGAACCTAGTCAAAAAAAAAAAAAATAAGCCGATCGAACAACACCCTGAATTTTTTATCAAGTAGACATCAGCTACTAAGCTTCCCTTTTCATACAGTGCGGATGAAAGTATTGCCGTAGAACGTTTTTTATAAACTTTTCTGTAAGGTTGGGGTAGGGTGTCCGACCCCAACTTTGGACCTACTTTAAAAGAACAACACCCTAAATTTTTATCTCATGTTGACCTCAGCTACGCAGCTCCATTTTCACCTAGTACAGACAAGGTTTTGCCGTGCAACAAATGTTTATTAACTTTTCTTAAAGGTTAGGGTAGGGTGTCCGACACCAACTGTGGACCTACTTTAAAAATAAACTAAGCCGAAAAAACGCTACATTTGTTTTCTCAAGTAGACTTCAGTGGCGGATCCAGAAATTTTCATAATTTGGGGCCCACTGACTGACCTAAGAGGGGGCCCGCTCCAGTCACGCTTCAGTGATTCCCTATATAAGCAACCAATTTTTTTCCCAAAAAAGGGGGGGCAGGGCCCCCTGGCCCCCTCCCTAAATCCGCCTATGGACTTCAGTTACCCAGCTTCCCTTTACTACTAGCGCGGAATGTCCGAGTCAATCTTTAGACCTATGTAAAAAATACCAAGCCGAAAAACACCCTGTGTTATTTCTCAAGTACATCACAGCTACCTAGCTTTCCTTTGCGCCTAGTGCGGACAAAAGTATTGACGTAGAACATGTTTTATTAACTTTTCTGTAAGGTAGTGAAGTAGACTTTCCGACTCTAATTTTGGACCTATTTAAACAAAAACAAAAAACTAAGCCGAAGAACACCTTGTGTTTTTTCTCAAGTAGACCACAGCTACACAGCTTATCTTTGCTCCTAGTGCGGACAAAAGTATTGACGTTGAACATTTCAATTAAGTTTTCTGTAAGGTAGGGAAATAGACTGTCCGAATCAATCTTTGGACCTATTTAAAAAAATAAATAAAGCCGAAGAACACCCTGTGTTTTTTCACAAGTAGACCACAGCTACATAGCTTTCCTTTGCACCTAGTGCGGACAATAGTATTGACGTAGAGCATGTTTTATTAACTTTTCTGTAAGGTAGTGAAGTAGACTGTCTGACTCAATCTTTGGACCTACTTTCAAAAAAATAAACTAAGCCGATGAACACCCTGTGTTCTTTCTCAAGTACACCACAGCTACCTAGCTTTACTTTGCGCCCAGTCCGGACAAAAGTATTGACGTAGAGCATGTTTTATTAACTTTTCTGTAAGGTAGTGAAGTAGACTGTCCGACTCAATCTTTTGACCTATTTAAAAAAAAATCAACTAAGCCGAAGAACACCCTGTGTTTTTTCTCAAGTAGACCACATCTACCCAGTTTCCCTTTGCACCTAGTGCAGACAAAAGTATTGACGTAGAACATTGTAATTACCTTTTCTTTAAGGTAGTGAAGTAGACTGTCCGACTCAATCTTTTGGCCTACTTTAAAAAAAAAACGATGCAGAAGAACACCCAGCTTCCTTTTGCGCCTAGTGCGGACAAATGTTTTGACGTAGAAAATTTGTTATTAACAATTACGTAAGGTAATGGGATAGGGTGTCCGACCCAACTTTGGACCTACTTAAAAAAAATAAACTAAGCCGAATAACACCCTGTGTGTTTTCTCAAGTACACCACAGCTTCATAACTTCCCTTTGCGCCTATTGCAGACACAAGTATTGACGTAGAACAGTTTTGATATCTTTTCTGTAAGGTAGTGATGTAGACTGAGCGACTCAATCTTTGTACCTACTTTAGAAATAATAAACTAAGCCGAAGAACACCATATGTTTTTTCTCAAGTAGACCACAGCTATCAAGCTATCCTTTGCGCCTAGTGAGGACAAAGGTGTTGACGTAGAGCATGTGTTATTAACTTTTGTGTAAGGTAGTGAAGTAGACTGTCCTGACTTAATCTTTTGACATATTTAAAAAAAAAAAAAAATAAGCCGAAAAACACCCTATGTTTTTCCTCAAGTAGACCACCGCTATTCAGCTATCCTGTGCGCCTGGTGCGGACAAAAGTATTGACGTAGATCAGTTTTATTAACTTTTCTGTAAGGTACTGGGGTAGGGTGTCCGACACCAACTTTGGACCTACTTTAAAAAGAAACTAAGCTGAAGAACACCTTGTGTTTTTTTATTTCTTGTAGACAACAGCTACCTAGCTTCCCTTTGCGCCTAGTGCGGACAAGATTATTGACATAGAACATTTTTAAACAACTTTTATGTAAGGGTGGGTTAGGGTTTTCGACCACAACTGTGGACCTACTTAAAAATAAAACTAAGCCGAACAACACCCCTGATATTTTGTCAAGTACACCTCACCTGCCCAGCTTCCCTTTGCGCCCAGTGCAGACAAAAATATTGCCGTAGAACATTTTTTATTAACTTTTCTGTAAAGGTGGGATAGGGTGTCCGACCCCAACTTTGAACCTAGTTAAAAAAAAATTAAGCCGAACAACACCCTGGACTTTTTATCAAGAGGACATCAGATACTAAGCTTCCCTTTGCGCCTAGTGCGAACACAAGTATTGACGTGGAACATTTTAATAAAAATTTAAGTAAAGGCTGGGTAGGTGTGCGACCCCAACTTTGGACCTAGTTCAAAAAAATAAAATTAAGCCGAACAACACCCTGAATTTTTTATCAAGTTGACATTAGGTACTAAGCTCCCCATTTCACCTAATGTGGACTAAAGTATTGCCGTAGAACAATTTTTATTAACTTTTCTGTAAGGTTGGATATGGTGTCCACCCCAACTGTGGACCTACTTTTATAGAAAAAAACTAAGCCGAACAACATCCTGGATTTTTTCTCAAGTAGACCTCAGCTACTAAGCTTCCCTTTGCACCTACTGCGGACAAAAGTATTGCCGTACACGATTTCAAAATTAACTTTTCTGTAAGTGTCCGACCCCAACTGTGGACCTACTTAAAAACAAAACTAAGCCGAACAACACCTTTGATTTTTTCTCAAGTAGAACACAGCTACACAGCTTCCCTTTGCGCCTAGTGCGGACAAACGTATTGACGTAGAACATTCTCTATTACCTTTTCTGTAAGGTAATGGGATAGGGTGTCCGACCCCTACTGTGGACCTACTTAAAAACAAAACTAAGCCAAACAACACCCTTGATTTTTTCTCAAGTACACCTCAGCTGTACTCAACCGACTCAATCTTTGGACCTACTTTCAAAATTAAAAACTAAGCCGAAGAACACCGTGTGTTTTTTCTCAAGAAGACATTATCTACTAAACTTCCCATTTCACCTATTGTGGACGAAAGTATTGCAGTAGAACATTTTTTATTAATTTTTCTGTAAGGTTGGGTATGGTGTCAACCCCAACTGTGGACCTACTTTAAAATAAAAAAACTATGCCGAACAACACCCTGGATTTTTTTTCAAGTAGACCTCAGCTACTTAGCTTCCCTTTGCACCTACTGCGGACAAAAGTTTTGCCGTACAAGATTTTAAAATTAACTTTTCTGTAAGTGTTGGTTAGGGTATCCGATCCCAACTGTGGACCTACTTAAAAACAAAACTAAGCCGAACAACACCCTTGATTTTTTGCAAGTAGACCACAGCTACCCAGCAGCTTCCCTTTGCGCCTAGTGCAGACAAACGTATTGACGTAGAACATTCTCTATTACCTTTTCTGTAGGGTATTGGTATAGGGTGTCCGACCCCAACTTTGGACCTACTTTAAAAAAAAAAACTAAGCCGAAGAACACCCTGCGTTTTTTTCTTTCATGTAGACAACAGCTACCTAGCTTCCCTTTGCGCCTAGTGCGGACAAGATTATTGACATACAACATGATTTATTAAATTTTCTGTAAGGTAGTAAAGTAGACTGTCAGATTCAATCTTTGGACCTGTTAAAAAAAATCAACTTAGCCGAATAACACCTTGTGTTTTACAAGTAGACCACATCTTCCCAGCTTTATTATGCGCCTAGTGCGAACAAAAGTATTGACGTAGAACATTTTTTATTAACAATTATGTAAGGTAGTGGGGTAGGGTGTCCGACCAAACTTTTAACCTACTTAAAAAAATGAACTAAGCCGAATAACACCCTGTGTTTTTTCTCAAGTACACCACAGCTTCCTAGCTTCCCTTTGCACCAATTGCGGACAAAAGTATTGACGTAAAACAGTTTTGATATCTTTTCTGTAAGGTAGTGATGTAGACTGACATACTTAATCTTTGGACCTACTTTAAAAATTAAAAACTAAGCCGAAGAACACCGTGTGTTTTTTCTCAAGAAGACCACAGCTATCCAGCTATCCTTTGCGCCTAGTGCGGACAAAAGTATTGACGTAGAACATGTGTTACTAACTTTTCTGTAAGGTAGTGAAGTAGACTGTCCCGACTTAATCTTTTGACCTATTTAAAAAAAAACTAAGCCGGAGAACACCCTGGATTTTTTTTTCAAGTAAACATAAGCTACCCAGCTTCCCTTTTTACCTGGTGCTTACAAAAGTTTTGTCGTTCAACATTTTTTTTATTAACGTGTCTGTAATGTAATGGGGTAGGGTGTTCAACCCTAAATTTGTACTTTCTTTAAAGAAAAATAACTAAGCAGAAGAACACCCTGTGTTTTTTCATAAGTAAACTCAGCTTCCCTTTGCACCTTGTGCTGACAAAATTATTGTTGTACAACATTTGTTATTAACTTTTGCGTAAGGCAGTGGGGTAGGGTGTCCGATCCCAAATTTGGACTTTCTTTAAAGAAAAATAACTAAGCCGAAAAACACCCTGTGTTTTTTCTCAGGTAAACTACAGCTACCGGGACAATCTTTGCCCCTAGTGCGGACAAAAGTATTGTTTTTTTTTTTTAACTTTTTTGTAAGGTAGTGTGGTACGGTGCTCGACCCCAACTTTAGAGCTACTACAAAACAAAACTTAAACTAGGCCGGAGAACACCCTGGATTTTTTCTCAAGTAAACATAAGCTACCCAGCTTCCCTTTTTACCTTGTGCTGATAAAAGTTTTGTCGTTCAACATTTTTTATTAACTTTTCTGTAATGTAGTGGAGTAGGGTGTCCGAATCTCCATTTGCACCTACTTTAAAAAAAAAAATAACAAAGCCGAAGAACACCCTGTGTTTTTGTCTCAATTAGACCACAGATACCGAGCCTTTCTTTGCACCTAGTGCGGACAAAAGCTTTGTTGTACAACATTTTTTTTATTAACTTTTCTGTTATGTAGTGTTTTTCTTAAAGTAAACCACATCTACCCGGTCTTTTTTGCACCTAGTGTGGACAAAAGTATTGCCGTAGAGCATTTTTTATTAATTTTTCTGTAAGGTAGTGTGGTACGGTGTCCAACCCTTACTATGGACCAACTATATAAAAAAAAACTTAGCCGTAGAACACCCAGTGTTTTTTTCTCTCTAGAAGACCACAGCTACCCAGCTTTTCTTTAAACCTGGTGCGGATAAAGTTATTGCCATTGAACACATTTTTATTAACTTTTCTGTAAGGTAGTGTGGTACGGTGTCCGACCCCAACTTTAGACCTAGGCCTACTATCAGAGAAAATTAACTAAGCCGGAGAACACCCTGGATTTTTTCTCAAGAAAAGATAAGCTACTCAGCTTCCCTTTTTACCTTGTGCTGAAAAAAGTGTTGTTGTATAACATTTTGTATTAACTTTTCTATAAGGTAGTGTGGTACTGTGTCCGACATTAACTTTAGACCTACGATAAAAAAAAACTTAGCCGGAGAACAACCTTTGTTTTTTTTTCTCAAGTAGACTACAACTACACAGCTTTTCTTTAAACCTTGTGCGGACAAAAGTATTGCCATTGAACAAATTTTTATTAACTTTTCTGCAATGAAGTGTGGTAGGATGTCCGACCCCAACTTTAGTCCTACTTTAAAAAAAAAAATAAACGAAGCTGGAGAACAACGTGGATTATTTCTCAAGAAAACATGAGCTACCTAGCTTCCCTTTTTTCCTTGTGCTGACAAACGTTTTGTCGTTCAACTTTTTTTATTAACTTTTCTGTAATGTAATGGGGTAGCGTGTCCGACGCTAAATTTGAACCTAATTTAAAAAAAATAACTAAGCCGAAGAACACCCTGGATTATTTCTCAAGTAGAAATAAGCTACCCAGCTTCCCTTTGCACCTTGTGCTGACAAAATTGTTGTCGTACACCATTTGTTATTAACTTTTGCGTAAGGCAGTGGGGTAGGGTGTCCGATCCTAAATTTGAACTTTTTTTAAAAGAAAAATAACTAAGCCGAAGAACACCCTGTGTTTTTTCTCAAGTAAACTACAGCTACCCGGACAATCTTTGCACCTAGTGCGGACAAAAGTATTGCCGTAGAACATTTTCTATTAACTTTTCTGTAAGGTAATTTGGTACGGTGTTCGACTACAACTTTAGACCTACTATAAAAAAAAATAAACTAAGCCGGAGAACACAATTTGTTTTTTCTCAAGAAGACTACAACTTCCCAGCTTTTCTTTAAACCTTGTGCGGACAAAAGTGTTGCCATTGAATAATTTTTTTATTTACTTTTCTGGAATGTAGTCAGGTACGGTGTCCGACCCCAACTTTAGACCTACTATAAAAATAAAAAACTAAGCCGGAGAACACCCTGGATTATTTCTCAAGTAGAAATAAGCTACCCAGCTTCCCTTTGCACCTTGTGCTAACAAAATTTTTGTCGTACAACATTTGTTATTAACTTTAATGTAAGGCAGTGGGGTAGGGTGTCCGACCCCACATTTGGACTTTCTTTAAAGAAAAATAACAAAGCCGAAGAATACCCTGTGTTTTTTTCTCAGGTAAACCACAATTACACGGACCTAGTGCGGACAAAAGTATTGCCGTAGAACATTTTTTATTCACTTTGTAGTGTAGTGTGGTACGATGTCCGACCCCAACTTTAGATTTACTATAAAAAAAAAACATAAGCTAGACCGGAGAACACCCTGGATTATTTCTCAAGTAAACATAAGCTACCCAGCTTCCCTTTTCTCCTTGTGCTGATAAAAGTTTTGTCGTTCAACATTTTTTATTAACTTTTCTGTAATGTAATGGGGTAGGGTGTCCGACCCTCCATTTGCACCTACTTTAAAAAAAATAACAAAGCCGAAGAACACCCTGTGTTTTTGTCTCAATTAGACCACAGATACCGAGCCTTTCTTTGCACCTAGTGCGGACAAAAGCTTTGTTGTACAACATTTTTTTTATTAACTTTTCTGTTATGTAGTGGGGTTGGGTGTCTGACCCAAAATTTAGACCTACGTTTAAACTTTGGGGAAGAACACCGTGAATTTTTTCTCCAGTATACCTCTATTACCCAGCCAAAAGTATTGTCGTAGACCATTTTTTATTAACTTTTCTGTAGGGTAGTGAAGAAGACTGCCCGACTCAATCTTTGGAACTATTTAAAATTCAATAAACGTAGAACACACTGTGTTTTTGTCAAGTAGACCTTAGCTACCCAACTTTCATTTGCGCATATAACGGACACAAAGTTTGATGTAGAACATTTTTTATTAATTGTTCTGTAATGTAGTGGGGTATGATGTCCGACTTCAACTTTGGACTTTCTTTAAAAATGAAATAAACTAAGCCAAAGAACACCCTGTGTTTTTTCGCAAGTAGACAGTTACCCGGCCTTTTTTTGCACCTAGTTAGGACAAAAGTATTGCCGTAGAACATTTTTTTATTAACTTGTCTGTAAGGAAGTGTGGTACGGTGTTCCACACAATCTTTGAACCAACTTTATAAAAAAAAAAAATAAGCCATAGAACACTACGTGTTTGTTTTTCTCAAGTAGACCACAGCTACCTAGCTTTAATTTAAACCTAGTGTTGACAAAAGTTACCGCAGAACATTTGTTATTAACTTCTCTGTAAATTAATTAAGGAAGTTCGGCACCTTTGGTCAATCCCGTCTGATTCACATAATTGGCGTTACTGTAACAATCTTTGGAAATGTAAAGCACACAGGAAGCTTTTTCCAACGAAACATTTGATGATAAGAACACATTAATAGAAAGCTATTTTTGCATTTACTTGTGTTCAGAATTTGGAATAAACAATAAATATTTTATTGGTTTATTTGAAATAACTAGTGTTTGGCACTTGATACCTAGTGAAGAAAAAACAATAATATTTATTGTTTTTGTCTATAATGTAATTTTGGAAATTTATATTTTCCATTAAAGGTCTATATTGAAGTACGTGTTACTCTAAACATAAATACAGAAGTAAACAAGCCAATGAAAATCCGCTGAGGCTGATACACCACGCCTCCTACATTTTCGTTCTGTTGATATTGAATTGATAATAGTCTCTCAGATACTAGTCTCTGTCTTCACAGATATTGCTAGACATTATAAGAAATAGGCTAAAAGAAATAAACATAAACGAAGGCATAAAAACAAAGCTGCAATGCAGCAAAGTAAGCTAACAGTTATGCTATCACAAGCTAGAAAAAGGTTGTTAATCTTTCGCATAGAAAATTAACTGATGGCGAGTATTTGGTTTTATCTAGAGGTTTGAAATTCATTTCTTCACCGTCAGTCAAAAGGACAAAGCAGGACTTATAACATGATTTTGATGAATTAGCAAGAAAAATGAGATGTCGTTACTTATATCATGGTAACTTGGATGAAATTCATCACTTCAGAGTTAAATCTGGACACACGCCACCTTTAACCTGCAACACCCTTGAAAATTACCTGTTCAATACAAAGCACGAACTATCTTCAATGCAAATTCTAAAATTTCGAAACAATCTAAATCTTTTACAGAGGTCCGGTATTTCTTCTCTGTTAAATGATGAATCATTAATCATTATAAAAGTAGCAATTTTGTTATTTTAGATAAGATCAATTACCTTCTTAAAGGCGATCGTCAATTTTAAAAATACACAACATTACACCAAATTTGAAAACTTTGACAAAAAAGCACTTAGATGTAATTTCAATACATATGTCAAAGGCATGTGCACCAAAGGTGTTATAGATTACTCCACATTTAATTACCTTAACAATGGTAATGAAATTGATTATGGGCCTTGGTATATGCATATCCTGCCTAAAATACACCGATTAAATGAATCGGAATTAGTAAAAAATCAATAAATATGGGTTTATCATTGATACATAATGCCGCCATGTCGGCCAATCATATCTCAGGTTGGTACTGTCACAGAATTTAATGAACGCTATATCGATTATTTGTTAGTACCTATGGTACAAAAACAACATACGTATATATCTGATCTAATATACAAGTTGCAAAGAGTTAAGTCTAATGCAGTTAGCTGGCTGTGTAGTTTTGATGTAGTTTCAATGCGCACTAATTGCCTGGTTGATGAATTATTATCGGCAGTTAGAATTTCGTATGATCAGTTTAATAATTCAGATTACAAAATCAAATCCCTACCTACGGATGATTTAATCTATCTCCTCAGATCAATTTTAGAGAACAACATTTTCGATTTTAATAGACAGCTTTATAAGCAAAAAATAGGAGCCGCGATAGGAGCAGTGCCCAGCACGGAAATCTGTGATATACTCATGTATAAAATTATGAAAAAAAATCTTTCTAAGTTTGAACATAGAAAAAATATATTTTTCTATGGAAGGTATCGTGATGGTATTATATTTATATATTACGGACTACAAATGTGTCGAGGTTTCTGATTGGATAACAACACAGAGATGTCAGTATATATTCAGGAAACTGCCGGGGTATATATGACGTTTTTATCCCCAATTGGAACCTCAAAAACGTCATCATAACACCGGTTACTATGTGACGTAGTCATAAGCTATCAGACTGTCAGAGGTTCAAAGAGGGAAAATAATGACGTGCTTCAGTCAACAATACATTTTTGATACAAAATCACGCAATTAACACTTTTAATATTTTAATTTGATGTTAAAAGTGTTATTATAAATTATTACATACACGATAAAATTATGTTCACAGCAAATTAGAAAATTCTTCACGTATGCCGAACATATCAGGTTGGGTTTTTCAATATATATGTGTTGTCAACAAATACCTGCACTGGAAAATAACATTAAGTCAGGGGTAATCCGTAATATATGTGTAATTCAGGTCTCAGAAAGGGTATATACTGTGACATTCCCGGCTTAGGGCTTATATCCCCTTCGCCTTCGGCTCAGGGGATATAAACTCTAAGCCGGGAATGTCACAGTATATACCCTGTCTGAGACCTGAATAACATATAATACCATGGCGATTGGAAGGAAATAAAGAATTTGTTAGAGTTAGCAAATAATCATCATCCGTTCCTGAAATTCACACTAGAATTCTCATCTAAAGAAATAATATTTCTTGATGTTAATATTTTCAAAGGAACAAGATTTTATAGTAAAAATATTTTGGATGTGAAAACACACTTTAAACCGACAAATGTCTTCCTTTATCTTGAGCGTAAAAGCTGTCACAGTAGACATGTGTTTGCAGGGTTTATCAAGGGCGAAATTATCAGATACATTACAAGATATTTTGTTACAGTTCAGATTGAACATAATAAAGAGAGGATAAAAGGAGATTAAAATCGAAAAGTACATAACTGAGGCATTATCATGTAATTGATCTGAATTAATCAGAAAAAGGCCAAAGAAAACACAAAGGAAATTCCTTCAGTTTTGGCAACGAAATTTAATCCATGCATTCATCAATTAAAACAATGCATTAGTAAACCTCGGGATCTACTAAAACAGGATGCAGTTTGCAACGAAATATTTTCAAGCAAACTAATAATAGCTTATAAAAAGCATAAAAAAAAGAAAAAAATATTCTGATTTATTGACAACGACAAAATTGAAATAAATTGATATAGGTAAATCCCTGATGATGGCGGGCATACAATGCTTAAACCCTTTCATAAATGTTATACATATATCATTAGCATATAACACAAAAACCGCCGAAACACTAAATTAGTGTCGAACTGATGTACAGCAATTGCAAGTCTAGTTATACTAGCATCATGTGATCAATATTTTGTAATATTTACAATGAACTACTTATAGTATGCATATGGAGTCTTCCGAATAAGAGTGTTTGCTATCGGAATTCGGATTGATGTTGGAATACGTGGATGTTAGGTCTCACTTTATACAAAACCTTGTATGTACAAGCTTTAGTTTTGATAGTATAAAAAAAGCTATAAGTATGGAATGTTTTCCAATAGGACAACTATCTACTATATAAATGCCTCACAAATGTAGATGAGAGATATAATAGCTATAGGCCACCATACAACCTTTAAATTTAACAACAAGCGAAGCCTATACCTTAAATTAAGCTATAACGCCAACACATTCATTACACATGATGACAATATAAAACACTAGAATATATATGAATTCCTACATTATTTTGCATATACATGTTAATACATTGTACTATAAATAAAAAAATCACCATGATATCCATGTGATAATATAATCCTTAAGAATTCCCAACAACTATTTTGAAATCAAGGTCAAAGATTTTAAAAATAGACAGAATTTGTTAAAAAAAAAGTGGTTTCCAAGTGCTTAATAAAATACATGTATTTCTTTTATGGGATTGAACAATTGCTTAGATATACGGCCATTTACAATTAAAGTTAACTGAAATATGAATTTTCTTTGTATTGGGATGTTGTATATTTGGTTTCAGCAAAGTTCCACTCAAATGTTTTGTTTTCTACTGTGTGTTGCATTGCTAGGAGACATAGAAACAATGAGCTCCTGTCGATTTGGTCTTCTAAGTGCTACCATATGTGCAATTCAAACCATATTTCAATAAAATACATATTGGTTTTTTTATTTACTCAGGTCACAAGATACCTTCACCTAATATGTTTTTATGTGAAATGATCCTATTCTATTTTGAAGGGAATTTACTCATAAAGAAAAGAAAGCTAGAGACTCCAAGAGGCAGGAAAAGAACAGAATAGGCAATCACAAAGTATGTACATGTATCACAATATCAACTGTAATTTTCATTAATGATTTATTGAAATAAATAAATTTTCTGTCTTTTTTTGTTTATCAGAATTCTGTGATAAATTATGATTAGTTTGATGTGCTGAAAACATGGAAATAATCTCGACCCTTAATCATTCTCAAGATGGTTATTCATTTGTCAAACTGCTTCTTTATAATCAGTTTGCAATTGTAATTGATTATTTTGAATGAGTTAATTTACATCATGTACTGCTGCTGAATGATGCTGAATCATCATAGTCCTGATGTATGGAATACAATAAAAATGTTATATTGCTGCTGGTATGTTTTAGTCTTCAATAGAATCAAGGTATGTTATATAAAAAGATGTGGTATAATTGCCAATGAGACGAATCTCCACAAGAGATCAAAATGACACAGAATTACCAATTATAGGTCACAATACAAACTTCAACAATGAGCAAAGTTCATGTATACATGGTATATATATATATATAATACTTTCCAGTATTATCTAAAGAAAGTTCCCAAACATTTAATTATTTTTTTTTAAGTCATTTGTTATTACACGATTTCATATATATCAGTCAAGCTGTACAAAAGAACAGTTACATGGCCAGACATAACCAATTTTCTAATTGTACATGAGTATTTACTACACTGAAGAATAGGTCCATCCAATAAAGTGATCTGAAAAATAATCATTTTTATACATTTTGTAAGCCTCGGTCACACCTTAACGGATAGCTCGAACGGATGCCTAATGGATTACTTTTTTCAATCCGTTCATGTCCGTTAGACGTCCGTTCTTATCCGTTAGACGTCCGTCCATGTCTGTTGCATCTCCGTTAACCGTACGTTTTATCCGTCGACGTCCGTTCTGTCCGGTGGAAAAGTTTGAGCATGTTTAGAGTTAGAATTAAATGTCCGCTGAAGGTCCGGTAAGCGTCCGTTTTGTACGGTACTCGTCCGTTTCGTTCCCGTTTTGTATCCGTTACGTGTTCGTTATACATCCGTTGGAGGTCTTGTAGATCAATTCAAAAACGGACTTCTAACGGACATCTAATGGATAAAATGGATGTTAAACGAATGTGAAACGGACTTCTACCGGACGTATAATGGATAAAACGGATGATGAACGGATCTGAAACGGATAAATGCCAATGGAAAATTTCGCGTCAGAAATGCCAATTAGATTTCTAAAGGTTCATGAATTCTTATTATTCATAATCGATCTGAGAGTAAGGGCACGTCTTCACAATCAACCAGCTCTTATTCAGGCCAGACACTGCCCTTTGGCAGCATTTTGAAGAACAAACCAAAACCAGTTCCACAGAAACATTTTGAATATTTATGCGATTTACATGTATTATTATTGTCGCCTTTAATATATCTTGTTCATCCGTTTTATCCGGAACGCTTCTGTTGGGTGTCTGTTTTATGCGGTACTCGTCCGTTGGATGTACGTTCGAAATCCGTTCTGTCCGTTACGTTTCCTTTTCTCGTACGTTGCATCTCCGTTGCATGCCCGTTATGCATTCGTTAAGCGTCTGTTTTTTTTTGTCAGTACACCAACGGACTCCCAACGGATAACAATTTTGTCAACAGACAACTTTTATTTCTATCCGTTAGGCGTCCGTTCGAGCTATCCGGTAAGGTTTGACCGAGGCTGTACATTCATACATCTTTACAAGGAGAAAGTACCTATGTTTATATGTTCCAGACCATATAAGTATTTGGATTGTACGTGTATGGTCCAGTACGAGTATACTCATACGGTCTAGTACGAGCTTGACCATACATGTATTTGAAACACATTGGTTTATTTTAGACACAAAATTATCAAAAAATTTCTATTGAGTATTACAATTTAATATTATTACAATTAGATGAATAAAGTGGAAAACATTACATCAACTGAAATTGACTAATTCTGTATTTAACTGGCTGTTTCAATCTTATGTTAGCACTCTCGCCACCGGTGATACTTGCTGGCACAAGGATCTTATTTTAGCACTCTCGCCACCGGTGATACTTGCTGGCACAATAAACATCAGATTTCTTACATTTACATGTTTTGTTCATGTCTGTTCCTTTGCATTTGCATCTCTTGTTTGTTTTCCTGCAGCTTGCAATTCAATTCCGTATGTTTTTTCAAAGTACATTTTTAATTGTGTATGTCAAAAGTTCTATTGCACTCATAACATAACACGAGTTCAATCCTTACCAAAAATATCAGCAACCCTATATCCCCAGTTGCTTTTCTTACAGTAAAAAAGAAACCTTTTTCATCCTTTGCTTATTTTTCAACACTTTTTTTTTATCATAAAATTATTCTTTATTGTTTTTTTAACAGATTTTTATATACTTTATGTCCAGTTTCTTCCCTGACATACAGGAGATTAACTTTTAAATAGTTTAAAACATTTTAAAAGTTTGTATTCCAATTACAATTGAACCTTTTATATTAATAATAAGATTTCAGTTATGTTGATCTGTAATGTCAAGGCATCAAATAAAAGTCTTATAACCTGGCAGACCGTAAGAGAACAGTCTAGACCATTTTTAAAAGTATGCATACAGACTGGACGGTACGCGTTTGGTCCAAATACTCATATGGTCTGGAACATATATATATACAAATGATTAAATCATTAATCGATTTTTACAGAGTTATCTCTCTGTAGTGTTATGTACAACCTTAAAAGTTTTGTAAGTAAAATCACATGAACATATGAAAAAAGTAAATATGGGGTGTATGCAAATTGCAATTATGAAACAGCAACTGCAAACACAACCAAAATCATATAGAGGTCCACACAGCTATTTAAATGTAATAAGACCAGCTCTTAACCCTCCAGTCTATATAAGTTTTTATTAATATTAAACAGAAATAATAAAAGAACTACTACCAACAGATATATATATAAAACTATATTAAATCATATTATATTTGGAGTAAACAATAAAATACTATCATAGAAAGCTCAAAGTTCTTAAATGGCTTCATATGAAACCAGACTGTATTAAACTCTAAATGTATTTTTCGAAGTAACATACTGCTTACAACATCAAAAAGCATTTAACACTCTTTATTCTCCTTGTCGATGATTCGACCCTCGATTTCTCAGCAAAGATGGGTGTAATTGCCAATTATACTACAAGGATTGCGTATAGATTTCATTAGTGTTAACATACTTTAGAAAATATGGCATAAAACTTTGAAATAATAATTAACCATAACAGATTCCTAAAGTGTGTGACAACAGTATGTGAATTAAGGGCCAAAAAGGGGTAAAAACATTCGTTTTTGTAGTTTCTTGACAATAACTTGTGTGTAAGTGTATGGATCTCTCTGACATTGTATCACAGAGTTCCATATCACAAAAGGAAGGATTGGATTGAGTTTGGGGGTATTGGCTATTTGATGCAGGAATTAAGGGCCAAAAACAGCATTTTTCTAGTTTCCAGACAATTACTTGTGTTTAAGTGAATGGATATCTCCGAAATTGTACTTTTACATTGCAAAGAAATATAATTTACCCTTATCTAATGAAACTCTAATCTCCACCACAAAACATATGCATCAATTGAACTGTTTTTGTCCATCTTAATTCTATATTATAATAAAATGCCTCGCTGAGCAAACCCTGAACAGTTGATACTGTCTGAATTTGGCTTGATATAAATTTGGTCATAGTTCTTAAAAATCTATTTGTGCATATAAGATTTCTTTTTGAAACTTTTCGAAATATTTGAATTTGAAATTTTTTAAGAAAAAACAAATATAAACACCTTTAAAAAATGGCACCCCTCTTAAAGCAATTTCCTCCAAACTGAATCCCTGCCTATCCTTTGTAGTATGGAACCTTGTTGATTTTTTCGGGTTTGTATGGATAGTAAACCCTGTAAATTGTAACAAACCCCTGTGGTTGAAAGTTGGGTTCGTTTTATCGAAAGGGGGGGGGGGGGGAGGGGCTGAGCGGAACAAATTAAAATTATCATGTCTCTTTAATCTACCTGCTTCGAGAAACATCTCAATTGAATGTTATTTTGTGATGTTAATTCGATGCCAATGTTTAATAAATGCTTACCAATCGACACTGTTTCTGAAAAGAGTAACAAGCTGTCGTCATTTACCCACGGTTTTATCTTTTGGTATTCTCAGGACATATCGTCATGATATCGATAAGCCATATATACATTTATGCATCGAAAAGACTTCAAAGATTTTTTAAGGGGAATTCTAATTGGTTTAAAAAGTCAGGTGTGAAATCGTCAGAAGTCAAACTACATATTGGTCGTTGTTAGATCTCATATGTAGTATAACGTAATCAGAGATCAATATTTTAATAAGATTGATAGCTATTCTACATTCCGTAGTAGTCGGCAGTGGCAGCGGCATCAGCGTCCACAAATATTCACTCTGTGGTTAAAGTTTTTTGAAATTTAATAACTTTCTTAAACTATCCAGGATTTCTACCACACTTGGACAGAAGGTTGTTTATGATCATAACATAGTATCCAGAAGTAAATTTTGTGAAAAAGATCCACTTTTTTCCGTATTTTACTTATATAAATATACTTATTATTGGGCCATTTCAGTTAATATCTGATAGATGGGGGGGGGATAAGGAGATTTATTTCCTAGGTATCAGAAAATACATGTTGAGAAACTGCCCTATTAGAATTAAAAAACTAAGACCTGTTAGATGAAGAGTTTCAGTTCATATTTGGTGGGTGGGCTAGTATAGGAAAAAAATATATGCGTGCACGCACCCTTACTGAAAAATCAGCCTTCTGGCGAACCGTTCCGGCAGATGTGCCGCAAACACTGAGGTAAGGTTGCTGCAAATAGTTTGCGGCAACTTCACCATTACTTTTTATCATGAAAATGAAGGTTACGGCTTGTCTGCCCCAAAGTTGTATAGCCTTATATAGATTCTGGTGAACCTCTGGCGAACTTTGGAAGCCTTATATAGTTTGTGGCAAACTTCTGACAATTTATGTGGTGAATTTCCGGCAAACTGTCAAAGCCTTATATAGTTTGCAGTGAAATTTTGGCAATTTTTGTGATGAACTTCCGGCAAACCTTCAAAGCCTTTTATAGTTTGCGGTGAACGTCTGGCAAATCAAGTGATAATGATGCCCTATGACATCAATAATAGCAAATTAAATGCAAAACATGTCTAAATTAACTTTCAAAGAGATGATCAATGATGCATGGCCTGTTCGAGGAACTACAAAAATGTAATTGAATCATGTATTACTCAGACATCTACCATATATAACATCCATTTACTTTTTACATGACAATACCAACATTAAAACTTCCCTCGTATTTCAAATTCAAAGAAGCAGGAATTGTGGTTTTAGGGTCTGAGGGAGCATGCGCAGTATGCTATAAAGTTGTTCGGCGAAAATCATTATGAACAGGTGCTTGCTTAAATTAAAAATACGGACATACATGTACCAACCAGAGGAACAATACCAGACTTCAGTCACTTCACTTGGAGTGCATGTAATTCTTTTTGGGCTACACATCCATAAACAAAATATCTTACCAAAAATTAGCAACACCAAATAATCCAAAAATTAACAACACAAAATACAGTGGCTATTCAAATAGCGGACAAATAACATTTTGACGGTTTTTCGCTATTTGTCCGACCAAAAATATAATGATGAAGATATAAAATCGCGTTTTGAAGCAGATAAATAAACCATGAGTAGTTTTAAAATGTATTGTCTAACTTCGTTTTATGAAAAAGAACTCATTCTTATAAAAAAAAGATAAAACTATGCATTTGATTCTAAAAGGAATTTGGGAAAAGGGGGGATGATTCTCTCTTTTGTTGTTCTGCATATGAATTTCCTGTTAGGTAAATAGTCGAGGGTCAAAGATTATTTGCTTCATTTGACGTCTATGATTTGAATAATTGATTCTGTGAAGTTTGGTTAAAGAGCCAATGGAATAAATACACCCTAATAAGAAGCCAAATTAATATCACTGTCAAAGAGAAATCGACAACTTGTGTGTTGTTGTATTGTTACGGCTTAGGGTATAAGCTGTAGGTTTGTACATACGACTGTTTCAGGCCACTCAGTAAACACTCTATTCTATTTTCGCGTTCGTCGTTTACTGGTAGCCAACGCGTATACAAAGACATTTGATGAACATTGTGTATACTTATATATTGTTAGTAAGGTCTCTGGGAATAATAGTATAGAGTTCGTCTTCATTGTTTGACCACGGGGGTCCCCTGACTGAATGACTGTTCCCATCTTCTGTTTACCCTTATTTCACACGTTCCCGCTTTATTACCTTGTTATTTTATTAGCGTTAGGCATATATATTGTAACCGGGGCCCATACATGCTAAGAGTAAGCTTAGATAAGTCCCGTTTGTCCATTTCCCGACTCGACAGAATGTCAACATTCCGATCGCCGCCATTTGCATCACTATGTTTATTGACGTCAGTGACCTAATGACCTGAGATCAGTATCCAATCAGCAAAACGTAATTTGCCCACCATCTCCATAGCAGCACGAGACGTTGGTGGGACAGAGATATAAAAGCAAGTGCACAACAGTCTTCAGATAGACTGCGGCCCGCTACCAGGGCAGTCACTCCTGATACCAAGGAAACTGACCAAAGGCAAAGCAAACCAAAAGTGCCGCAGTCGATGCAATACATGTACCTTTGCATCCCCGTTGGATAAATGGACCAAACCATAATTGACCTAGATGTTTTACTACGTTTACTACGATGTTGACAAACGATTAACGTGTATAACTTAGTCTGTAACTCGACACCAGAGTTGACATTTCTATACTAGAATTTACCAAGAGTATAGAAAACCAGGGTATATATAACCTTGTATGTAAATACCTTTACTTATTGGACACCCCCCGTCCCGTAACATTTGGTGTCCGGCGGTGGGATACGCATAAAACCACACCTCGAGAGTAGAGACTTGAACCAGTATTTTTTATTTATGAACTTTTTTGACTTACATGTAAAACAGATTTAATTTAAACAATTAACATGAGTAGTTGCGTTAGCCCTTCAGAAAATTTTGTTCCTGACAGTCGTGCATCTACCCCAGTTAGTGATAAATCTTGTGCATCAAGCCCAGATGATGTAGTAAATACCATGAATAAGAAGGTTGAGGTCTACACAAATATAGTGAACCAGTTCAGTAGAAATTTGAATACCCTAGGGGACCGTTTTAATAATTTTAATTTGAAACACAGTTAAAGATAAATAAAGAAAAAGTAGAAAAGCTTGAAAATCTTCCTGAATCACTTTTAAGTAGTATATCGAAAATAGAAGACCAGGTGGCAAATTTGTGTATGAGTGTTTTAGATTAAATACCAAAAGTTACCAATGATTGTTCATGTGAGAATACAAGTTCTAATGTTACCAATAAAGTATGCGGGAGTAGTGAATCAAACCAGTTGTCTAACCGAGAACCAGTATGCATCGAGACTATTTATTGGGTATACAAAACCATCAAATTATGATGGGACCACTAACTGGCTTCAGTACAAGTTACATTTTGAGGCTGTTGCAAAATTAAATAATTGATCTGAGGATATAAAAATTTTAAAGCTTATTACATGTATGAATGGTGCTGCTTTGTCGACTTTAGCTGATAGAGATAGATAATATCCCAACATATTGTTATTTAGTTAAACTGTTAACCAAAAGGTTTGCTCCTGAAAACCTGACAGATGTATATATGTCACAAATTGATGCTTGTGTAAGAAAACCAGGTCAACCATTGCAGGATCTGGCGGATAATATAAAAAGGCTTGTCAAAATGGCTTACCCATCCTCGAGTCTCGATACCAGAGACTATTTAACTTATAGGGCATTTAGAAAAGCACTAAATGATCATGATTTAGAATTGGATATTGTACAAAGCAATGTAGAAACCATTGACGGAGCGTTGTACTGTGCTCTGAAATGTGAAACTTTTAGGGCTAGAGAGAAAAAGTTTAGACAGCAACCAAAATCTGAAACGTCTGTTTGTATAAATGCCAAGGCAAACCAGTTCTGTTATTTCTGTAATGAGAAAGGACACGCCATTAGAGACTGTCCTAAGAGAACTTAATCGTTAATGTTTGTTACATTCAGATACCATGAATGTTAGCATGTGAACATGTTTTTTTTAATATATATATTTGTTATGAAAATGAGATTTTTACCAGTAATAGTCATTTTCGATACCTGAAAGTGAGTTTTGTACCAGTAATACTAGTATTAAGTTTTGATACCGGAAAATGAGTTCGTTAAATATTTCAGTATTTTTATGAAGAGTTGCACCTCGTTAAATATTTATTGTTCTATCAGTTGAAACTGCTGAGGTGGTGTAATGGATGCATTCATGTTACCAATAAATAACATTTTAATAGACCATTGTATGATAAACAGAGTTGTATGGTTGGACCTTTTATTGACTACAGTATTATTTACTAGTATACAGAAATATTCTGATTGACTCATCGACGTGTCTGAGTGACGGATGAGATGTCAATGGAATGTATTTATTTGGTATTGTCCTGGTGACTCACCGACGTGTCTAAGCGACGGGTGGAATGTCTGTGGAATACCATGCAGTATTTTGTTATATATTTTGTTTTACCAGTGTTCCCAGTGACTCATCGACGTGTCTGTGTGACGGATGGAAGGTCTGTGGAATATTTTTATTTGGTATTGTCCCGTTGACTCACCGTCGTGTCTATGTGACGAGTGGAATGTCTGTGGAATATCATACAGTATTTTTTTTACCTATATTAGTTTACCAGTGTTCACGGTGACTCATCGACGTGTCTATGTGACGGATGGAAGGTCTGTGGAATATTTTTATTTGGTATTGTCCTGGTGACTCACCGACGTGTCTAAGTGACGGGTGGAATGTCTGTGGAATACCAGGCAGTATTTATGTTACCAATTTTAGTTTGCCAGTGTTCCAGGTGACTCATCGACGTGTCTGTGTGACGGAAGGAAGTTCTGTGGAATATTTTCATATGGTATTGTTGTGATTCGCTGACGTGTCTTTGTGACGGGTGACATGTACAATTTAAAGTACCATTTATTTAGCCACTTATTTATTTGAACCAACTATACCATGAAGTTTACACCAAGTAGAGCAAACACTTTACATTGAAACCAGATATATTCTAATATCCAGAGTTGCGAGTATCTCAATTGTCATATTATTGACACCAGAATTATAGTACAAATGTTTGATCTCAGTACCAGAGATTGACACTAATGATGATTATTGTAATTAATTTACCATGTCGAGAGAGCCAGCAACCACACAAAGAAGATCTGGTATTAATTTTTTAGTAGGTTGATAAGTAGGTATTTATTAGGTAGGTGTATTTTTAAGTTCGAGGACGAACTCTTATCCTGGGTTGGGGGTAGTGTTACGGTTTAGGGTATAAGCTGTAGGTTTGTACATACGACTGTTTCTCGCTACTCAGTAAACACTCTATTCTATTTTCGCGTTTGTCGTTTACTGGTAGCCAACGCGTATACAAAGACATTTGATGAACATTGTGTATACTTATATATTGTTAGTAAGGTCTCTGGGAATAATAGTATAGAGTTCGTCTTTATTGTTTGACCACGGGGGGTCCACTGACTGAATGACTGTTCCCATCTTCTGTTTACCCTTATTTCACACGTTCCCGCTTTATTACCTTGTTATTTTATTAGCGTTTAGCATATATATTGTAACCGGGGCCCATACATGCTAAGAGTAAGCTTAGATAAGTCCCGTTTGTCCATTTCCCGACTCGACAGAATGTCAACATTCCGATCGCCGCCATTTGCATCACTATGTTTATTGACGTCAGTGACCTAATGACCTGAGATCAGCATCCAATCAGCATAACGTAATTTGCCCACCATCTCCATAGGAGCACGAGACGTTGGTGGGACAGAGATATAAAAGCAAGTGCACAACAGTCTTCAGATAGACTGCGGCCCTAATACATGAACCTTTGCATCCCCGTTGGATAAATGGACCAAACCATAATTGACCTAGATGTTTTACTACGTTTACTACGATGTTGACAAACGATTAACGTGTATAACTTAGTCTGTAACTCGACACCAGAGATGACAGTTTTATACTAGAATTTACCAAGAGTATAGAAAACCAGGGTATATATAACCTTGTATGCAAATACCTTTACTTATTGGACACCCCCGTCCCGTAACAGTATAATGCTTTCCCGGGAAAAAATAATATATCCAAACATTGAAAACAACCATTATATTACTGTTTGTAATACAATAATTATGTAAGTTTCCTAGGGTAAACTATAACTATAGAACTCTTATCGTCAAAACCTCAACTATACCATACTAATATGGTAGTCCCTGTGTGTATCATCAACTCGGTAGTCATTGCTTTTGACTAGAATAATAAACCTTTATTACATCATGTAATCTGTTCAAATTTTAATATGAAACCTTCGTTCTAATTCAGTGATGAAAATTTAACCTTTTATAAATTCGGTAATTCTTTTCTAAACATTTGGCCAAACACCGCGGGACGTGTTTACACTTAGAACTTTATTTTTTGGGTTCTGAATGTTTCCGATGAAGTAATATACTAAATAAATCCCTTGTTACGCATATAAATATTAAGTGTTTCTTCTAATTTGAACGAACACAAACCCTAACAATTATACACCAATTTTGCTGGCACTAATTATTGGTTCTACAGGTTCAGTATTCTAATCAATTGGTAAAAAATACTAAACGTGTATAATAAATCGATGTATTGTGTAATTCAAGATTGATTTCTAACAGAATGTGTCAACAAAATTAACGAATATTTACTAAGCAGATTTTGTACTCTCATAAACACCTAAAAAATATTCATGACTTACCAATATTTTCTGAACGGTCAGTTTGATTTTAATATCATCAGAACATCTTGAACGTAAACACGTCAAGCCTTCTTATAAATTAAAGTTATCTTTCACATTTTTATTTGTTTGTTAACTCAGTGCTGTTACGACATAAGTCATCCAGAAAATGCAATTCTAATAAGTAGCTTTTCATTCAACGCAATTGTGTTCCCTATTCAACTCAGTATTTTGTTGTCTAGTACAATAGCATACGATTTATTTAACAATTGGTAAAAATTAATTGAACGATCTTAATTTATTTCAAGCGAAAAATCTGAAAAGTACTGAATTCACCGAAGTAGAGGAGTCTAAATAAGGGTGGAAAAATTACCATGACTTAGTTTTATATTGCGCAGCCTGTTATATCTGGTCAATTAAAAAGATTCAGATTTTCAGTTCTAGATTAAAATCGGTTTACAAGTGTTGCTTACATGCAATTTCAACAATCCAGTTCACGAGTATAGCATTTGAATATCAATGTAAAAATAAAGGCAAGAGTAGTATACCGCTGTTGGAAGGTCATTAATCGATTGATAGAAAACAAATCAGGGTTACAAACGAAAACCGAGGGACACATCAACTATAAGAGGAAAACAACGAAACAATAGAAACACTGAAGTACAATAAAAAAAAAAAAACGGCAATGCAAAACACACAGAAACGAACTACCTTCCATTTTCCTGACTTGGCTTATATGCGATGTTAAATATACCACTTAAATGACAACATGACATGTCAGGAATACAGTAACATAAAAATCAATCGTTTAATGCTGAAACGCCCATTTGAATAAGAAAAAAGTCGAAATTCTAATCATTATGTTCCAGTTGAAAAGCACTATTATAATAATCAAAAAGAATGTGCAATACATCTTTGATTTGTAGTGCAAATCTGTCATGATGTAGACATTTAGACTATACCTGTTGTGTATCTTTTAATCCACTGTCAATCTGATAAAAACTGGAAAAACGAACAGATTGTATTTTCCATACTTACAGCGGGTGGTAAACTAAAAGCTTCAAAGAAGCAACTGGAATACTGAAAAAAACCACACAGACAAAGGCGATTTGCAAAGAGTGTTTAGTTTTTTTGTACCTATTTATGTTCTGATCGGCTTTTCCGACTATGATTGTGCATTCAGAAAAGATGGGTTGATAAATAAAATCCTCAACAATTTATATTTACAATTATGTAGAAATATGACCTTCTGTAGTTTGATACTGTAAATTAACGATGCACATAACGGCTTCTTAATTTTGTCACATATAGTACAAAATGTATCTTTTAGCCGAAAAGTGTAAATTACTCAAAGTAAATGATATGCTTGAAAAAGTAGTTAAAATTAAACAGTTAATATCTACAGATACTTATATCGTCGACAACATGATTATAGGTTCCAAATTTGAGGTAAGTCATTTAAACGATGGACGGCGGTTTACAAACGTGAAAGATAAAACAATAAAAAAAAAATCAATTTATCAGAAACGAAACAGAGAGGAATAAGATACAAAATGAAAATTCAAACTCATAAGTCTAAAAGGAACCGACAATGCCACTACAAAAAAAAACCAAGAAGCAAACAAAAGACAAACACATATATTAACAATCCTTTCGAAAAAAAAGGCTTTATCTCATAAAAATAAGCCAAGCACACCTTGGATTTAGTGTCAAGTAAACCTTAGCTATTCAGCTTCCCATTGCACCATGTGACGAAAAAAGTATTGCCCTAGAACATCTTTCATTAACATGTCCGGAAGGGTGGAGTAGGGTGTCCGACCCCAACTTTGGACTTAGTTTAAAAAGAAAATAAGCCGAAGCACACCCTGGAGTTTTTGTCTAGTAAACTTTAGCTATTCAACTTCCAATTGCACCTAGTGGCGAAAAAAGTATTGCCGTAAAACATTTTTTATTTCCATTTCCGTAAGGGTAGGGTAAGGTGTCCGACCCCAACTTTGGACCTAATTAAAGAAAAATCTAAGCCGAATCACACCCTTGATTTATTGTCAAGTAAACCTTAGCTATCCAGCTTCCCATTGCACCAAATGGCGAAAAAAGTATTTCCGTAAAATATTTTTTATTGACATTTCCGTAATGGTGGGGAGAGGTGTCCGACCCCAATTTTGGACACAATTTATAAAAAAAGAAGCCAAAGCACACCCTGGATGTTTTGTCAAGTAAACTTTAGCTATTCAGCTATCCATATCACTTAGTGGCGAATTTTTTTTTGCCGTAGAACATTTTTTATTGACATTTCTGTACGGGTGGGGTAGGGTGTCCGACCCCAACTTTGGACCTGATTTAAAAAAAATAAGCCAAAGCCCACCCCTTGAATAAATGACAAGTAAACCTTAGCTATTCAGCTTCCCATTACACCTACTGGCGAAAAAAGTATTGCCATAGAACATTTTTTATTAACATTCTGAAGGGAAGGGTAGGGTGTCCAACCCCAACTTTGGACCTTAATAAAAAAAAAACTAAGCCGAAGCACACCCTGAATTTATTGTCAAGTAAACCTTAGCTATTCAGCTTACCATTGCACCTAGTAGCGAAAAAAATCTTGTAAGGGTGAGGTAGGGTGTCCGACCCCAACTTTGGACTAATTTAAAAAGAAAAAAAACCGAAGCACACCCGAATTTATTGTCAAGTAAACTGTAGCTATTCAGGTTCCCATTGCACCTACTGGCAAAAAAGTATTGCCGTAGAACTTTTTTATTTACATTTCCGTAAGGGTGGGTTAGGGTGTCAAACCCCAACTTTGGACTTTATTAAAAAAATAAACTAAGCCGAAGCACATCCTTGATTTATTGTCACGTAAACCTTAGCTATCCAGCTTCCCATTGCACCAAGTGGCGAAAAAAGTATTGCCGTTCAACATTTTTTATTGATTTTTCCGTAATGGTGGGGAGAGGTGTCCGACATGAACTTTGGACCTAAAGTATAAACAAAAATTAAGCCGATGCACACCCTGGATTTTTTGTCATGTAAACTTTAGCGATTCAGCTTCACATTGCACCTGCTGGCGAAAAAAGTATTGCCATAAAACATTTTTTTTGTAACATTTCCGTAAGGGAGGGGTAGGGTGTCCGAACCCAAATTTGGACCTTATTAAAAAAAAAAACTAAGGCGACGCACACCCTGAATTTATTGTCAAGTACACTTTAGCTATTCAGCTTCCCATTGCACCTAGTTTCGAAAAGAGTTTTGCCGTAGAACATTTTTAATTAACATTTCCGTAAGGGTGGGGTAGGGTGTCTGACCCCAACTTTGGACTTAATTTAAAAAAAAAACTAAGCCGAAGCACACCCTTGAATTAGTGTAAAGTAAATCTTAACTATTCCGCTTCCCATTGGACCTAGTGGCGAAAAAAGTATTGCCGTAAAACAATTTTCATTAACATTTCCGTAAGTTAGGGGTAAGGTGTCCTACCCAAACTTTGGAACTTATTTTAAAACAAAATAAGCCGAAGCACACCCTGAATTTTTTGTCAAATAAACTTTAGCTATTCAGCTTCACAGTGCCACATAGTGGTGAAAAAAGTATTGCCGTAGAAGATTTTTGTTAACATTTCCGTAAGGGTGGGATAGGTTGAATAACACAACCAGTGCTCCATGTGGATAATGGTCTTTATACTCTTGTTTAGCACCTTAGATAATTTTCAGTTTGTGATTGGGCTCATGTTGCTCAGTCCTTAGTTTTTGTGTTTAAATTTTGTGTGAAATGTTTCGTCTTTTTTTCGTTGATCGTATTTTTCAATTACTTTGTCAATTTTATTTCGACTGTATATATTTGATATCCCTTTTGTATCTTTCGCCTCTAATTTAAATACCTATACTGGTTTTATGATGAATGTATTTACAACCATTTGGTCGATGCCACTGCTGGTGGAGTTTTCATTCCACCGAGGGTATAATCAGCCCAGTAGTCAGCACTTCTGTGTTGACATGAATTATCATTGATATGGTCATAATTTAAAACTGTTCACAAAGCTTTGAATGTTTGAAAAACAAAGGCTTTTTTTACTTTAAACAATAGATTATCTAAGCTGTAGTTGGCAAAACTTTGAAGATTTTTTGGTTCTTAAAGCTCTTCAACTTTGTACTTTATATTTACTTTTTAACATTTCTTATTCGAGCGTCTCTGACGAGTCTCCTGTAGACGAAACGTGTGCCTGGCGCAAATTTGAATTCTGGTATCTATGATGATTTTATTTACATAAGCTATTGAAAGCAGCTCCCATGACACAATGTATTTCTTTGAACATTATTTTTTCATATATTATCAATAAAAATTAAGATGAGACTAACTGAAGGAATAGCATAAACTCTAAAAGAAATGAGGCCGGTAACTTTGACAATATCAAAGTCACAGGATCTGCATCATTCACTCACCATGTGAATCCGTAATCAGTCAAGCAATTTGTATTGGGTATAACATTCAATCACTATAATTACATATTATACGACTTTGATCATCTAAGACATCGAAAACATATCGGAAGAGAGTCGAGACACATCCATATCGTATCATGCAACTAATTCGTGAAGGTGAATTTGAAACTTTTAAAGTGTCGATTTCAGTCGTTCTTTCTCAGTTGAAGCAGATGTTGTGTATTCTACTTTGATACGCAGTCAGAATATTAACAACCCCCAAAGGATCAAGTAGATATGGAGCAGACCGTCCGGTGATAATTACACCCTTAATATTATATTGTAAACATGAAACAAGGACGCACTGATACGTGGGTTATTATGAAGTTACTGGTCATCATCAATATATGTAAAGGTGACATTCAAGAACCTTGAAATTTTCTTTTTTCATGTTTTTAAGATGATTTTGCATGACTGTTAATTCATTTGAAGACAAAACCGTGTCAACTTGTAGTGACGCACTTTTAGTACATATTGGAATATCCACTGTCTGCTGAAATGATGATGTCATTCTTGGTAAAAACAAATCTGGAATCGTTACAGTTTTTCACAATGATATATTTTCTAGGGCATACAACATGATACAGTACAGCCTGTGACATCCTCTTAGTTATGTCCACCCTCTTGCATGGTCAACATCCAATGGTGAACATTTATTGGGGTATTCAATCTTGAGATGTTGGCCATTTATTGGGGGTCATAAAACATAGGTAGATTTTTTATCTCATTATGTTACCTGTTAAAATCAATCAGGGTTGAAGTTTTCAGCTGGTATGTTTCATTAAAATTTACCTGTACAGGTAACTCAGGTTTCTTTTAAAATTGACATTTCACCTTTTTTTGAATATGTAGAATAAAATATTGTTTTAGTCTGTTTAATTTATTATTTGTTTTTTTTGTTTTAATGTTACATGTATTTAAAAAAAATTTTTTTTTTTTTTTTCATTACTTTTTTGTTTCTTATTCTTTTAATTTCTTCTTGGTAAGAATCTTGAGTAGAAATGGCAAAAAGTCAAAGATAAAGTTATTGACTAGTATTTGAAATAAACACTTTTAATAAAAAAAAAATTTAAGTAAAAGTTTATATAAATGTACATGATGTACATTGTATTCAATTGTTTGTTAGCATTATTAAATGAGTTATTACTATTAATAATAACTAATAATCATGCAAATGATATTTAAAAAAAATAAATCTAAAAGTATTAAACAAGTCGGTTTCTTAACAAAATAAGATGATCAATATCAATCCTTTTACAATAAGTTTTGATAACATCTAATATTATTCAGGAAAACTACAAGTTTCATTATATGGTTTAGGAAAAAAAACTAATTTTGTTTATCTCAATTTTTTTCAAATCTCAAAACAAGAGTTGTGCACAAACAATCACTGAAAAGACTTATTTTCCAAATGCCCACCTAGTTATCATAAAATTTTGATAAATGCTCTTGAAAATGCTAATCATAATGAAAAATGTTCTTATCTCTGAATAAAGTGAATCTTATGAAAAGAAATTATTTTATGAAATTGAAATTTATTAAATATGTTATTTTCAGTTTGGTTAATTTCTTTCAAAATTTGTCTCCAGAAAAAATAATGTGCACTTCTAAAAATGGTGACACTTTTATGGTCTATTAATTAAATCATATTTTTTTTCAGTGTATTATATTGTTGAAAGTGCTGGACTGGCATGATACATATTCTTGGTATACATTTGCAAAGAATATTTCACTCAACCTAGGCCTTTTAGATAAAGTTAATAATTGCAGGGACTTGAATGAATTAAGACTTATAAAGTCCTTAATAAAAAATGAATTTAAAGAAAAATCTAAGAATAAAAACTTATGATAAAAACTGTAAACTTGATTGTGTCAATAGGTAGAATTTTTGGTCATAATTTAGAAATAGAAAATAATGGACAATATAAAATACCTAGAAAGGATAGAATATGTAAACAGTGTCTCTTGTAGGTCAACGAAAACACCTATTCCTTGATTGTAAAATTAACAAAACAACTTTGAGATAATCTATATGAAAATTATTTACCTTCTCATAATAATGTCTCTTACCCGAAAACAAAAAGTAAAAGAAATGCTTAACCTCTAAAACATGGATCATGTTTAAGATATCATATGACAATAAAAATATTATCAAATTTTGCTGTAATGAATATTTCTAATATTTATATGTTATTTATTGAGAAATAATTAACTGCCTAAATTTTATTTAGCGTAAGTCCTAAAGACAATCTTAAACATATATGTTGAACAATGTTGAATGCAGATCAGTCTATCTACAATAATAAACAATTTTGATTTAAGAAAATTAATTTGAGAAACACTTTTTCATTAGAAAAGGCAGGCATTGCAAATGTGTGCAATTATATTTGAAAATGATACTTAATATAAAAAATAACTTAAATTGATTAAAAATTATTTAAAAGGTATAATATTAAAACTAATAGTCATGAGACAATTATTTTTTTTTGAGCTGTTTGTTCACCTAGTTTTATTATTTCATTTTATTTTTGAATTTCTTGTCATAAACCCAGTTATTAAATTTGACAAACACATACATGTATATTTTACCTGAGACACATGACCTGTAAGTTATATAATTTTAACACTTCAATGCATTCAAGATTTCCCTTTATCCTTGACTAGGTTTTGATTAATACCTTGCGTATTAAAAAAGCAACAGGGACATATAGGGCCACCATGGTGAACATATTTTTTATGGCCACCATTAATAAGATAAATTCACAGGTAGTACTGTATGTGTACCAAAGAACTATTATAAATAAAACTCTGCTTAATGAGACGATGTACTTAATACTTCAATAAAGTAACGAGGACAGTAAAGTGTAGCGTAAGAAAATCAACGCATTTATTACTCCTTTGTTTTTATTAAAATTGTAAAATGTGTGATGAACATTAGATCGGTAAATTTTTCAATAATTCACACCTGATGACACCGCCTATGGTTATATTGCATCACACAATTTATGTGGTAAAGTTTTTGTGACGGTTAAAAGGGAGACGAAAGATACCAAGGAACATTCAAACTCATATGTCAAAAAAGCTTAGCCTGTAATGAAGTGGTTGTTGATAGTTGCTGTATATCATATTTGCTTCATTTTTAGCTTTTGTAATTTTTTGTGAAAATAATTCCATCGTGTTTGCAATGATTTAGCATAACTCTTAAAGACATGAATTAAGTATTTGGTGTATAGATTGTGTGATTTTAGATTAAAAACGTATTATTGAGGGATACGTGCCATCATTTTCTCGTCCATAGACTTCTGACGTTCTTTAAGTGTTCACTATAACCTGAGACTACGTCACTCACTAACAATCGTTATGACGACAATGTTGAGGTTCCAGTTGTGGTAAATAATGTCGTATATACTCTGACAGTTTCCTAAATGTATACTGACATATCGGTGTTTTCCAATCTACACATTTGTTATCCATGTAATCCGTAATGTCGAAGGATATTTGGTAATGTCATCCATCAAAACCCTCACTTTAGTCTAAACTATCAACATAAACACAAGCAAAGCGAGCCAATTGAATAAATACACCCTAATAAGAAGCCAAATTAATATCACTGTCAAAGAGAAATCCACAATTTGTGTGTTGTTGTATAATGCTTTCCCGGGAAAAAATGATATATCCAAACATTGAAAACAACCATTATAACTGTTTGTAATAAAATAATTATGTAAGTTTACTAGGGTAAACTATAACTATAGAACTCGTATCTTCAAAAACTCAACTATACCATACTAATATGGTAGTCACTGTGTGTATCATCAACTAGGTAGTCATTGCTTTGACTGGCATAATAAACCTTTATTACATCATGTAATCTGTTCAAATTTTAATATGAAATCTCGTTCTGACTCAGTGATGAAAATTTAACCTTTTATAGATTTGGTAATTCTTTTCTAAACATTTGGCCAAACACCGCGGGACGTGTTTACACTTAAAACTTTATTTTTTGGGTTCTGAATGTTTCTGATGAAGTAATATAATAAATAAATCCCTTGTTACGCATATAAATGTTAAGTGGCTCTTCTAATTTGAACGAACACAAACCCTAACAATTATACACCAATTTTACTGGCACTAATTATTTGTTCTACAGGTTCAGTATTCTAATCAATTGGTAAAACATACTAAACGTGTATAATAAATCGATGTATTGTGTAATTCAAGATTGATTTCTAACAGAATGTAACAAAATTAACGAATATTTACTAAGCAGATTTTGTACTCTCATAAACACCTAAACAATATTCATGACTTACCAATATTGTCTGAACGGTCAGTTTGATTTTAATATCATCAGAACATCTTGAACGTAAAAACGTCAAGTCTTCTTATAAATTAAAGTTATCTTTCACATTTCTATTTGTTTGTTAAATCAGTGCTGTGACGACATAAGTCATCCAGAAAAAGCAATTCTAATAAGTAACTTTTCATTCAACGCAATTGTGTTCCCTATTCAACTCAGTATTTTGTTGTTTAGTACAATAACATACGATTTATTTAACAATTGGTAAAAATTAATTGAACGATCTTAATTTACTTCAAGCGAACAATCTGAAAAGTACTGAATTCACCGAAGTAGAGGAGTCTAACTGTGGCTGGAAAAATTACCATGACCTTATTTTATATTACGCAGCCTGCAATATATGGTCAATTAATTAAAAAGATTCAGATTTTCAGTTCTAGATTAAAATCGGTTTACAAGTGTTGCTTACATGCATTTCAACAATCCAGTTCACGAGTATAGCATTTGATTATCAATGTAAAATAAAGGCAAGAGTAGTATACCGCTGTTGAAAAGTCATTAATCGATTGAGAGAAAACAAATCAGGGTTACAAACGAAAACCGAGGGATACATATCAACTATAAGAGGAAAACAACGAAACAATAGAAACACTGAAGTACAATAAAAAAAAAACGGCAATGCAACACACACAGAAACGAACTACCTTCCATTTTCCTGACTTGGCGTATATGGCAATGTTAAATATACCACTTAAATGACAACATGACATGTCAGGAATACAGTAACATAAAAATCAATCGTTTAATGCTGAAACGCCCATTTGAATAAGAAAAAAGTCGAATTTCTAATCATTATGTTCCAGTTGAAAAGCACTATTATAATAATCAAGAAGATTGTGCAATACGTCTTTGATTTGTAGTGCAAATCTGTCATGATGTAGACATTTAGACTATACCTGTTGTGTATCTTTTAATCCACTGTCAATCTGATAAAAACTGGAAAAACGAACAGATAGTGTTTTCCATACTTACAGCGGGTGGTAAACTAAAAGCTTCAAAGAAGCAACTGAAATACTGAAAAAAAAAACACACAGACAAAGGCGATTTTCAAAGAGTGTTTAGTTTTTTTGTACCTATTTATGTTCTGATCGGCTTTTCCGACTATGATTGTGCATTCAGAAAAGATGGGTTGATAAATAAAATCCTCAACAATTTATAATTACAATTATGTAGAAATATGACCGTCTGTAGTTTGATACTGTAAATTAACGATGCACATAACGGCTTCTTAATATTGTCACATATAGTATCTTTTAGCCGAAAAGTGTAAATTGCTCAAAGTAAATGATATGCTTGAAAAAGTAGTTAAAATTGAACAGTTAATATCTACAGATACTTATATCGTCGACAACATGATTATAGGTTCCAAATTTGAGGTAAGTCATTTAAACGATTTAAACGATGCACGGCGGTTTACAAACTTGTTAGATAAAACAATGAAAAAAAATCAATTTATCAGAAACGAAACAGAGAGGAATAAGATACAAAATGAAAATTCAAACTCATAAGTCTAAAAGGAACCGACAATGCCACTACAAAAAAAAACAAGAACCAAACAAAAGACAAACACATATATTAACAATCCTTTCGAAAAAAAGGCTTTATCTCAGAAAAATAAGCCAAGCACACCTTGGATTTAGTGTCAAGTAAACCTTAGCTATTCAGCTTCCTATTGCACCATGTGACGAAAAAAGTATTGCCGTAGAACATCTTTCATTAACATTTCCGGAAGGGTGGAGTAGGGTGTCCGACCCCAACTTTGGACTTAGTTTAAAAAGAAAATAAGCCGAAGCACACCCTGTATTTTTTGTCAAGTAAACTTTAGCTATTCAGCTTCTCATTGCACCTAGTGGCGAAAAAAGTATTGCCGTAAAACATTTTTTATTTACATTTCCGTAAGGGTGGGGTAAGGTGTCCGACCCCAACTTTGGACCTAATTAAAAAGAAAACTAATCCGAATTACACCCTTGATTTATTGTCAAGTAAACCTTAGCTATCCAGCTTCCCATTGCACCAAGTGGCGAAAAAAGTATTGCCGTAGAATATTTTTTATTGACATTTCCGTAATGGTGAGGAGAGGTGTCCGACCCCAACTTTGGACCCAATTTATAAAAAAAGAAGCCGGAGCACACCCTGGATATTTTGTCAAGTAAACTTTAGCTATTCAGCTACCCATATAACTTAGTGGCGAAAAAAGTATTGCCGTAGAACATTTTTTATTGACATTTCTGTTAGGGTGGAATAGGGTGTCCAACCCCAACTTTGGACCTGATTTAAAAAAAAATAAGCAGAAGCACACCCCTTGAATAAATGACAAGTAAACCTTAGCTATTCAGCTTCCCATTGCACCTAATGGCGAAAAACGTATTGCCATAGAACATTTTTTATTAACATTCCGTAAGGGAAGGGTAAGGTGTCCGACCCCAACTTTGGATCTAATTAACAAAAAAATAAGCCGAAGCACACCCTGAATTTTTTGTCAAGTAAACTTTAGCTATTTAGCTTCCCATTGCCTTATAGTGGCGAAAAAAAATATTGCCGTAGAAGATTTTTTGTTAACATTTCCGTAAGGGTGGAGTAGGGTGTCCGACCCCAACTTTTGACCTAATAAAAAAAAGCTAAGCCGAAGCACACCCTTGATTTATTGTCGAGTAAACCTTAGCTATTCAGCTTCCCATTGCACCTAGTGGCGAAAAGAGTATTGCCGTAGAACATTTTTTATTAACATTTCCGTAAGGGTGGGGTATGGTCTCCAACCCAACTTTGGACCTAATTTAAAAATAAACTAAGCCGAAGCACACCCTGGAATTATTGTCAAGTAAACCTTAGCTATTCAGCTTCCCATTGCACCTACTGGCCGTAGACCAATTTTTATTAACATTTCCGTAAGGGTGGGGTTAAGTTGTCTGACCCTAACTTTGGACCTAATTTTTGAAAACAATAAACCGATGGACACCCTTAATTTTTTGTCAAGTAAACTTTAGCTATTCAGCTTCCCATTGAACATAGTGGCGAAAAAGGTATTGCCGTAGAACATTTTTTATTAACATTTTTGTAAGTGTGGGGTAGGGTGTCCGACCCAAACTTTCGACCTAATTTGAAAAAAAAAGCCGAAGCACACCCTGGAGTTTTTGTCAAGTTAACTTTAGCTATTCAGCTTCCCCATTGCACATAATGGCGAAAACAGTATTGCCATTGAACTTTTTAATTAACATTTCTCTAAGGGTGGGGTAGGGTGTCCGTCTAAACTTTGGACCTAATTTTAAAATAAATAAGACGAAGCACACCTAGAAATTAATGTCAAGTAAACCTTAGCTATTCAGCTTGCCATTGCACCTAATGTCGAAAAGAGTATTGCCGTAGAAAATGTTTATCAACATTTCCGTAAGGGTAGGGTAGGGTGTCCGACCACACATTTGTACCTAATTTAAAAAAAAAAAACTAAGCCGAAGCACACCCTGGATTTTTTGTCAAGTAAACTTAAGCTATTAAGCTTCCCATTGCACAGAGTGGTGAAAAAAGTATTGCCGTAAAACAATTTTTATTAACATTTTCGTAAAGGTGGGGTAGGGTGTCAAACCCAAAATTTGGACTTATTGTAAAAAAGACTAAGCCGAAGCACACCTTGGAATTATTGTCAAGTAAACCTTAGCTATTCAGCCTGCCATTGCACCTAATGTCGAAAAGAGTATTGCCGTAGAAAATGTTTATCAACATTTCCGTAAGGGTGGGGTAGGGTGTCCGACCACAAATTTGTACCTAATTTAAAAAAAAAACTAAGCGAAGCACACCCTGGATTGATTTATTGTCAGGTAAACCTTAAACTATTCAGCTTCCCATTGAAACTAGTGTCGAAAAAAGTATTGCCGTAGAACATTTCTTATCAACATTTCAGTAAGGGTGGGGAAGGGTGTCCGACCCAAACTCTGGACTTAATTTAAAAAAACACTAAGCCGAAGCACACCCTGGATTTATTGTCAAGTAAATGTTAGCTATTCAGCTTCCCATTGCACATAGTGGCGAAAAAGTATTGCCGTAGAACATTTTTTATTAACATTTCCGTAAGGATGGGGTAGGGTGTCCGACCCAAATTTTGAACCTTACTGAAAAAAAAACTAAGCCGAAGCACACCCTGGATTTATTGTCAAGTAAACCTTATCTATTTAGCTTCCCATTGCATCTAGTGGCGAAACAAGTCGTACAGTAGAATTTTTTTTATTAACATTTCCGTAAGGGTGTGGTAGGGTGTCCGACCCCAACTTTGGACCTAATTTAAAAAAAAAAGCCGAAGCACACCCTGGAGTTTTTGTCAACTAAACTTTAGCTATTCAGCTTCCCATTGCACTAAGTGGCTAAAACAGTAAGTATTACCGTAGAACATTTTTTATTAACATTTTTCTAAGGGTCGGGTAGGATGTCCGTCTAAACTTTGGACCAAATTTAAAAAACAAATAAGACAAAGCACAACCAGGAAATAATGTCAAGTAAACCTTAACTATTCAGCTTCCCATTGCACCTAGTGTCGAAAAGAGTATTGCCGAAGAAAATGTTTATTAACATTTCCGTAAGGGTGGGGTATAGGTGTCCGACCCCAACTTTGTATCTAATTTAAAAAAAAAAAAACTAAGCCGATGCACACCCTGATTTTTTGTCAATTTAACTTAAGCTATTTAGCTTCTCATTGCACAGAGTGGCGAAAAAGTATTGCCGTAAAACACTTTTTATTAACATTTTCGTAAGGGTGGGGTAGGGTGTCCAACCCCAACTTTGGACTTATTGTAAAAAAAACTAAGCCGAACGACACCCTGGAATTATTGTCAAGTAACCCTTAGCTATTCAGCTTCCCATTGCACCTAGAGGCGAAAAGAGTTTTGCCGTAGAACAATTTTTATTAACATTTCCGTAAGGGTGGGTAGGGCGTCCGACCAAAACATTGGACCTAATTTAAAAACAAATTAAACCGAAGCACACCCTGGAAGTAATATCAAGTACACCTTAGTTATTAAGCTTCCCATTGCACCTGATGGCGAAAAAGTGTTGCCGTAGAACACTTTTCATTAACATTTCCGTATAACTTGGGATAGGGTGTCCGACCCCAACTTTGGACCTAATTAAAAAAAACTAAGCGAAGAACACCCTGGATTGATTTATTGTCAAGTAAACCTTAAACTATTTAGCTTCCCATTTCAACTAGTGTCGAAAAGAGTATTGCCGTAGAACATTTTTTATTAACATTTCTTTAAGAGTGGTGAAGGGTGTCCGACCCCAACTCTTGACCTAATTTAAAAAAAACTAAGCCGGAAATTTTTTATTACAATTTCCGTAAGGGTCGGGTAGGGTGACCGATCCCAACTTTTGACCTAATTAAACAAAAAATAAGCCGACTCACACCATGCAATTATTGTCAAGTAAACCTTAGCTATTCAGCTTCCCCTTGCACCTAGTGTCGAAAAGAGTATTGCCGTAGAAAATTTGTTTATTATACTTTTTGAAAGGGTGGGGTAGGGTGTCCGACCCTAACTTTGGACCTAATTAAAAAAAAACTAAGCCGAAGCACACGCTGGATTGATTTATTGTCAAGTAAACCTTAAACTATTTAGCTTCCCATTGCAACTAGTGTTGAAAAGAGTATTGCCGTAGAACATTTTTTATTAACATTTCATTAAGAGTGGGGAAGGGTGTCCAATCCCAACTCTGGACCTAATTTAAAAAAAAAACTAAGCCGAAGCACACCCTGGATTTTTTTGCCAAATAAACTTTAGCTATTCAGCTTCCCATTGCAACTAGTGGCGAAAAAAGTTATGCAGTTGAACATTTTTTATTACCATTTCCGTAAGGGTTGGGTAGGGTATCCGACCCCAATTTACTTTGGACCTAATTTAAAAAAAAAACTAAGCTGAAGCACACACTGACTTTTTTGTCAAGTACACTTTAGCTATTCAGCTTCCCATTGGAACTAGTGGCGAAAAAAGTTTTGCAGTTGAACATTTTTTATTACAATTTCCGTAAGAGTCGGGTAGGGTGACTGATCCCAATTTTTGACCTAACTAAACAAAAAAAAAGCCGACGCACACCCTGAATTATTGTCAAGTAAACCTTAGCTGTTCAGCTTTCCATTGCACCTATTGTCGAAAAGAGTATTGCCGTAGAACATTTTTTTATTAAACTTTTTGAAAGGGTTGGGTAGGGTGTCCGACCTCAACTTTGGACCTAATTAAAAGAAAAACTAAGCCGAAGCACACCCTGGAAATATTATCAAGTAAACTTTAGCTATTCAGCTGCTTATTACACCTAGTGTCGAAAAGAGTATTGCCGTAGAACAATTTATATTAACATTTCCGTAAGGGTGTGGTATGGTGTCCAACCCAACTCTAGACCTAATTTAAAAAAAAAACTAAGCCGAAGCACACCCTTGAATTATTGTCAAGTAATCATTAGCTATTCAGCTACCCATTGCACCTACTGGCCGTAGAACAATTGTTATTAACATTTCCGTAAGGGTGGGGTTAAGTTGTCTGACCCCAACTTTGGACCTAATTTTAAAAAACAATAAGCCGAAGGACACCCTGAATGTTTTGTCAAGTAAACTGTAGCTATTATGCTTCCAATTGCACATAGTGGCGAAAAAGGTATTGCCGTAGAATTTTGTTTATGAACATTTCTGTAAGGGTGGAGGTAGGGTGTCTGTCTAAACTTTGGACCTAATTTAAAAAAAATATAAGACGAAGCACACCAAGGAATTAATGTCAAGTAAACCTTAGCTATTCAGCTTCCCATTGCATCTAGTGGCGAAAAGAGTATTACCGTAGAACAATTTTTATCATGATTTCCGTAAGGGTGGGGTAGGGTGTCCGACCCCAACTTTGTACCTTATTTAAAAAAAAACTAAGCCTATGCACACCCTGTTTTTTTTTTGTCAAGTAAACTTAAGCTGTTTAGCTTCCCATTGCACAGAGTGGCGAAAAAAGTTTTGCCGTAGAACACTTTTTATTAACATTTTCGTAAGGGTGGGGTAGGGTTTCCAACCCCAACTTTGTACCTAATTTAAAAAAAAACTAAGCCTATGCACACCCTGTTTTTTTTGTCAAGTAAACTTAAGCTATTCAGCTTCCCATTGCACCTAGTGGCGTAGAACGATTTTCATTAACATTTCCGTAATGGTGGGGAAGGGTGTCCGACCCCAACTTTGGACCTATTTTTTTTTTTAAATAAGCCGAAGCACAAAGCACACCCTGGATTGTTTGTCAAGTACAGTTTAGCTCTTCAGCTTCCCATTGCACATAGTGGCGAAAAAAGTATTCGAGTAGAACATTTTTAATTAACATTTCTGTAAGGGTGGGGTAGGGTGTCCAACCCCAACTTTTGACCTAATTAAACAAACAAAAAGCCGAAACAAACCCTGGATTTTTTGTCAATTAAACCTTAGCTATTCAGCTTCCCATTGCACCTTGTGTCGAATAGAGTTTTGCCGTTGAACAGTTTTAGTAACATTTCCGTAAGGGTGGGGCAGGGTGTCCGACTCCAACTTTGGATCTAATTAACCAAAAAAAAACAAAGCCGACACACAATGTGGATTTTTTGTCAAGCAAACTTAAGCTATTCAGCTTCTGATTGCATAGATTGGCGAAAAAAAGTATTGCCGTAGAACATTTTTCATTAAAATGTTCGTAAGGGTGGGTCGTAAGGGTGGACTTAATTGGACTTTGGACCTAATTTAAAAAAAACTAAGCCGAAGCACACCCTGGATTTATTGTCAAGTAAACCTTAGTTATTCAGCTTCACATTGCACTTAGTGTCGAAAAGAGTATTGCCGTAGAACACTTTTTATTAACATTTCCGTGAGGGTGGGGTAGGGTGTCCGACCCCAACTTTGGACCTAATTTTAAAAAAAAAGCCGAAGCACAAAGCATTCTCGGATTTTTTGTCAACTAAACTTTAGCTATTCAGCTTCCCATTGCAACTAGTGGCAAAACAAGTTTTGCAGTTGAACATTTTTTATTACCATTTTCGTAAGGGTGGGGTAAGGTACCCGTCCCCAACTTTTGACCTAATCAAACAAGAAATAAGCCGACGCATACCCTGGAATTATTGTCAAGTAAACCGTAGCAATTCAGCTTCCCATTGCACCAAAGTGTCGAAAAGAGTATTGCCGTAGAACAGTTTTTTATTAACATTTCCGTAAGGGTGGGGAAGGCTTCGCACTAAACTTTGGACCTAATTTAAAAAAAATTAAGCCGAAGTACACCCTGGAAGTAATGTCAAGTAAACCTTAGCTATTCCGCTTCCCATTACACCTACTGGCGAAAAAGTGTTGCCGTAGAACATTTTTCATTATCATTTCCGTAAAGGGTGGGGTAGGGTGTCCGACCCCAACCTTGGACCTAATTACAAAATAACTTAGCCGAAGCACCCCTGGAAATGTTATCAAGTAAACCTTAGCTATTCGGCTTCCCAATGCACCTAGTGTCGAGAAGAGTATTGCCGTAGACCAATTTTTATTAACATTTCCGTAAGGGTGGGGTAGGGTGTCCGACCCCAACTTTGGACCTAATTTAAAAAAAAATTAACCGAAGCACAGCCTGGCATTATTGTCAAGTAAACCTTAGTTATTCAGCTTCCCATTGCAACTTGTTTCGAACAGAGTATTGCCGTTGAAAATTTTAGTTGACATTTCCGTAAGGGTGGGGTAGAGTGTCCGACCCCAACTTTAGATCTAATTATAAAAAACCTTCCCATTGCACTGAGTGGCGAAAAAAGTATTGCCGTAGAACATTTTTTATTATAATTTTCGTAAGGGTGGGTCGTAAGGGTGGGGTAGGGTGTCCAATCCCAACTTTGGACCTAATGTAAAAAAAAAAACGAAGCCAAAGCACACCCTGGAATTATTGTAAAGTGAACCTTAGCTATTCAGCTTCCTATTGCACCGAGTGACGAAAAAAGTATTGCCGTAGAACATTTTTAATTAACATTTCCGCGAGGATGGGTTAGGGTGTCCGACCTCAACTTTGGACCTAATTTAAACAAAAAAAACTAAGCCGTCGCACACCCTGGATTTTTTGTCAAGTAAAAAATAACTATTCAGCTTCCCATTTCATCTAGTGACGAAAAAAGTGTTGCCGAAGAACATTTGTTATTAACATTTCCGTAAGGGTGGGGTAAGATATCCGACCCAAACTTTAGATGAAAAAATAAGCCGACGCACACCCTGGATTTTTTGTCAAGTAAACTTAAGTTATTCAGCGTCCCATTGCACCGAGTGTCGAAAAGAGTATTGCCGTAGAACATTTTTAATTAACATTTCCGTAAGGGTGGGATAGGGTGTCCAACCCCAACTTTTGACCTAATTTAAATTAAAAAAAATAAGCCGTCGCACACACTGGATTTTTTGTCCAGTAAACTTAAGCTATTCACCTTCCCATTGCACTTAGTGTCGAAAAAAGTATTGCCGTAGAACATTTTTTATTACCATTTCCGTGAAGGTGGGGGTAAGGTGTTCGACCATAACTTTGGACCTAATTTAAAAAAAAAAAAAAAAAGCCGACGCACAACCTGGATTTTTTGTCAAGTAAACTTTAGCTATTCAGCTTCCCATTATACCTAGTGTCGAAAAGAGTATTGCCGTAGAACATTATTATTAACATTTCCGTGAGGGTGGGGTGGGGTGTCCGACCCAAACTTTGGAACTGATTTACAAAAAAAATATAAGACGAAGCACAACCTGGATTTCTTGTCAAGTGAACCTTAGCTATTCAGCTTCCCATTGCACCGAGTTGCGAAAAGAGTATTTCCGTAGAACATTGTTTATTAACATTTCCAAAAGGGATTGGTAGGTTGTCCGACCCCAACTTTGGACCTTATTTAAAAAAAGACAAAGCCGGAACACATCCTGGATTTTTCATCAAGTAAACCTTAGCTATTTAGCTTCTTATTGCATCCAGTGGCGAAAAATGTATTGTTGTAGATATTTTTTTATTAACATTTCCGTGAGGGTGGGGTAGAGTGTCCGACCCCAACTTTGGACCTAATTTTAAAAAAAATAAGCCCAAGCACACCCTGGATTTCTTGTCAAGTGAACCTTACCAATTAAGCTTCCCATTACACCGAGTGGCGAAAAGAGTATTGCCGTAGAACATTTTTTATTAACATTTTCGTAAGGGTTGGGTAGGTTGTCCGACCCCAACTTTGGACCTAATTTAAAAAAAAAAAATAAGCCGAAGCACACCCTGGATTGATTGTCAAGTACACCTTAGCTATTCAGCTTCCCATGGTACATAGTGGCGAAAAAAGTATTGTTGTATAACATTTTTTATTAACATTTCCGTAAGGTTTGGGTAGGTTGTCCGACCCCAACTTTGGACCTAAGGCAATACACAGTTAGGAGTTTAGTTTCGATGTTGGCCCCTGTGGATTTTTCCAATAGGAAAGTTATTGTGTAATAAAATTCATTTTTAGACAGCTGAGTGCTAATTTAGCCTTCAAAGATGGTTTATTATATCATCAAGACTTTTTTTTACATGTTTTTTGGGCTGTTTTCTGTTTGACAATCCGTATTGTCATAGCTATACAGGCAATTACTCCAGAAATGTTTACAAACACTTTTTTCTACACGAAGTTTTTGATGCAATTTTACAAAGAAATGAGATGAAAGACATATGATTTTCAAAAGATTTGCTGAATGATATATGTACACAGTTTCAGAAAAGGTATTAATTCAAGCGATTGAAATTCTACTTTCAGTCAAATTTTGGGAAAATATTTGACATCTTTCCCTTCCCTTTTTGCAATATTTTATAACAAATAAATGCAGATTGTTGACATGGATGCACCCAAAAGAAATTATATTTTATCATTTAATATACTGGATATAAAATCTATGGAAGATTCTGATTACATACATATGCCTATATATGACACAAACAGGAAGCTTGATATTGCAAGAACGTAATGAAAAGGGGATGGTAAAATTTATAAGGGCAAATTTAGTGCAACAAAAGCATTGCCGTAGAACATTTTTTATCAATATTTCCGTAAGGATGGGGTAGGGTTACGATCCCAACTTTGGACCTAATTAAAAAAAACATTAAGCCAAAGCACAACCAAGATTTATGCTCAAGCAAACCTTAGTTTTTCAGCTTGCCATTGCACCTAGTGTGGAAAAGAGTATTGCCGTAGAACATTTTTTACTGATATTTCCGTTAGGGTGGGGTAGGGTTACGATCCAAACTTTGGACCTAATTAAAAAAATAAATAAGCCGAAGCACATCCTGGATTTAATGTCAAGTAAACCTTACCTATTCAGCTTCCCATTGCACCTAGTGGTGAAACAAGTATTATCGTAGAACATTTTTTATTAACATTTCCGTAAGGGTGGGGTAGGGTGTCCGACCCCAACTTTGGACATAATTAAAAAAAAAAACTAAGCCGAAACATACCCTTGATTTTTTGTCAAATAAACCTTAGCTATTCATCTTCCTATTGCTCCTAGTGGCGAAAAAGTGTTGCCGTAGAACATTTGTTATTAACTTTTCCGTAAGGGTGGGGTACGGTGTCCGACCCCAATGTTGGACTTAATTAAAAAAAAACTAAGCCAAGTCACACCCTGGATTTATTGTCAAGTAAACCTTAGCTATACAGCTTCCCATTGCACCTAGTTGCGAAACAAGTATTGCCGTAGAACTGTCCATGTGTTACTGTAATTTGAATTTCAAAATGACTGCAATAAGTGACGTTTTTACGGCGAACTGATCAACTCCATAATAGCGAATCATCACATGAGTTTGACATAATCAGTAACTACAAGCAAAAAATATCATTATAAGTAATGAATTGTGACATAAAAAATAAATACACGGGATATGGCAAAGTTTTCGAAGTCTTGTCTGATCAATCAGTTTACAAAAAAAAAAAGTCCAAGCAAAAGGGAGCGGGGGCGTACACCCTCTACGCCACCCCCCCCCCCCTCTGGTTCGCCTCGGTAGCAAATTTCCAGATTGCAAAACAGGTGGACAAATTGACACGATAAATGTAACATCAAATATATACACTATATTTTAGTTGAATAGAAAGTGACAAATCAAGAGTAATACGATACATGTTACAAATATGTAATGACATGAAAAACATAAAAACAGTCGAGGTTTTAGCGAAAATATTCCGTATTCTTCACTTCACTTGGAAACTTCTTTATCGGAGTTTGGAGCTGAAAAAAGACTAAGAAAATGTTTGTAGTCATGTATAAAGCGCACCCCTCTTACAAGAAACAATCCCCAGGGTAAAAATGTGCGAATTATACACACCAAAAGACGGTATACAGAATGCGGCGGGGTTACACATCATGTAACATGAAAGAGGAAACCCAAATCTAACCCTTATTATAGTTATAAATAGATTATGACAAGTTTACAGGTCAAGCTCAATATATATTCTGTTCAGAAAAAATAACTTCAGATGTTTTATTTTTGCAGAGCTTTATAGTCCTAAATTTTTTCCAGTTTTATCTGTTTATCACTTGTGTTTGTTATATATGCTTGATAGGCCAGTGACTTATTTCAAAAAGACGCCTAAGTTAACGACTTTAATGCAACCACATAACACAAGGCTGTATTATATATCATTCGAAAGCTAATAATCTGTACTTTCTGTTTCGCCCAGTCCTAAAAAAAAATGTACAATGCATTTTCTGTTAAACCAAGGTCAAAGGTCATGAAAAACATTCCAATTTAGGCCATTTTCTAATTTATGTACCATAACATTGTCCAAAAGATTATATGCTATTTATGTATCATGATACATTATTTCGAAATCAAGCAAAAAATAAGAGCTTACAAGCGCAATATTTCCCGAAAATTGAAATTCATCACAAATCCTAAAAAAGATGATTATTGTTCATAGCACAACCTTCTATTGAAGTGTTTGCAGTTGCCAAAAATCCGCCATCTGCAAATAGCGGTCATTTTGTTATTCTATGTTTTAAAAGATAGCACATCGCTAATTGTCAATATCAAGGAGGAGTATGATTTCCCATAAAAGAAGAAGATGTATTAAAAGTTCGAATAGAATTTTTACGAACTAATTGAGGTAAACATATGATTTTTACGAAGTCAAACTTATTAACTTTGTGTAATCATGTCTAAATCGTAGGCAACATTGAAATAAGTAACCTTGTTTAGAAGCACTTTGTTGTCTAAAGCGGGATGTAAACGAACTAAATATAATACTGCTGCTCCTTATTTAACTTAAAATCGTGTTAGACATATTACATGTACATATATTTAGAAGTTTAATCTGTTGAATTATTTGAATAAAAGATGCTTTGAGTATTTTCAACATGAGCTTTTAAAATACAAATGTAGGTCATTGTGTATGTAAAACACTATAAGCAGTTGTGAAATAAGAAAATGAAAAAAAAGTTGAATACCCTTCCTGACCTCATAAGATCAATCGCTGTGTTCGGCAGTGATCGTGCGCATGCTGTGCTGTGTTTTGTGGACTAATGTTCGTCTCTAGGACTTGTTCATGTTTTTGATTAAGTTTTTTTTTATTCATGGTTTTAGATGTTGATTGTCCCTTTTGGTATTTTTTTACTTTACAGACATTAACTTGCAGTAATGAAAATCGGCCAAAAAATCGCCTTAAAGTAAAGTGAAAAAGATTAACGCAATAAGACAAATATCCTCGAAAATAACTAATTTGTTCACGGTGATATATATATATGACTAAATCGTTATCATGATACATTTAACTACAATGATCAACAATATTTAAAACTTTTACTTCTTGAAGAGTGACTAAAGATATCAAAGGGACATCAAACTCATAATTGAAAACGAGCTGACAAAGACGGGCAAAAACGAGCAATACAAGCAACATTATACAAAACACAACATATAAAGCTACAGATTGAGTAACACAAACCCCCAAAAATATTTGGGTGATCTCAAGGGCTCCCAAAAGGGTAAGCATATCATGTTTCACATGTGAAAGCCGTCTTACTTTGCATCTGAACTCTGGTTTGAATCCATGTTCAAACCATCATTTTTCTTCAAATGTCCTGTACCAATAGTTATCAAAGTTACCATGATTATTATTTAGTACGCCAGACGCGCGTTTCGTCTACATAAGACTCATCAGTGACGCTCATATCAAAATATTTATAAAGCCAAACAAGTACAAAGTTGAAGAGCATTTAGGATCCAAAATTCCAAAAAGTTGTGCCAAATACGGCTAAGGTAATCTATGCCTGGGATAAGAAAATCCTTAGTTTTTCGAAAAATTCAACGTTTTGTAAACAGAAAATTTATAAAAATGACCACATTGTTGATATTCATGTCAGCAACGAAGTGTTGACTACTGGGCTGGTGATACCCTCGGGGACGAAACGTCCACCAGCAGTGGCATCGACCCAGTGGTGTAAATAGTTATCAAAGTTACCAGGATTATAATTTAGTACGCCAGACGCGCGTTTCGTCTACATAAGACCCATCAGTGACGCTCATATCAAAATATTTATAAAGCCAAACAAGTACAAAGTTGAAGAGCATTGAGGATCCAAAATTCCAAAAAGTTGTGCCAAATACGGCTATGGTAATTTATGCCTGGGATAAGAAAATACCAAGTCAGACATATGGCAGTTGGTTTGTGAACAGTATTTGTTAAAGTTACTAGTTAATCGATTGATGACTATTGAATAGCGGTAAACTATAGTTACCTTCATCTAATATTTTCATTGTGAGCAGTTACGCACTATCGTGATAATCGTGAAAGTAAATGCAACCTCTGGAATTGGTCCGTTTCTGTGTGTGCTACACTGTAGTGGTGTGTCGTTGTTCTCCTCTTATATTTAATGCGTTTCCCTCAGTTTTAGTTTGTTACCCCGATTTTGTTTTTGTCCATGGATTTATGAGTTTGAACTGCAGTATACTACTGTTGCCTTAAGATATTGTATCAACCTGGAGATATATACTCTACAAGAAGATGACGCGAAATCGCGTTACAATTGGACAAGGGTTTACATAAAGAGTTTTATTTAATTTCGAGGGCAGTACGTCGACTGAGCATGCAAAAACAAATTTAGAAAATACAAAACCCTACATTTATACGTCATATCATAAATATTTCCGACTTGTTATTGTTTCAGGGAAGTTGAGGTTCAATGAAATCGGTCTCCTCCTTTAAGATTATAGATATGCAGGCGTTGCTATAATGTTGCTACATAGAAATGAAAAAAATATAATTGGGTAGTAAGGAGTGTTTTATAGGCTGATTTATGTTCATCTTTTGTCCTAAAACTTGTTCTCAACCAACCCTCATCGTCGATTTCAAGATACGATATGAAGTCAATTATATCTGGTGAGGCTTTTTTTTTTGATAATTTCAATGGAAAATACATCAAACCTTGTCACAAATTTGACACTTTTCAGTGAGATTATATCATCTATATCATGTTAAAAGTGGAAAGTGAAGTTTCAAGATAATGGTAGATTCTTGTTTTGCAATGTGTTTACTGTTTTTTTTTTAATTCTTTGACATTTCATTTTTCATCAATTCATTTTTTTAGTTATTCCTTAACTATATTTTCAATTTATTTTTTATGGTTCACATTAAATAAATAAAAGGTCTTTTCACTACATCAATATTCATAATGAAGCTGCAAATCAAACTATTAGAAAAGTCGAAAGATGTTTATTTTATCCTGGTAGTCACAATGCAGATTTCAATCTTTTAGTTTTGCCCCTTTATTTCAAGCAATAGTAAGATTCGCGCACATATTTTTTTACTTTAAATTTTTCAGATTCTTAAGAAATTGTTTATTAAATCTTCTATTGACCACATGCAATATTTAAATAGGAAGAACTGCTTAAAAGCTATTTTTTTGCAGATGACGGTATTTTGGGCAACTGTATGAGTTGTTATGAATTGCTTTTTGATTAGAAGTAGGCATATTTTAGGAAATTTATGTCAAAAACTTGATAGTTATACAGGGTTTTACTTAGTTTTCAGTGATAAGCAGTTGCATCGGAAAGAAATATTTGGGTTTTTACACATTTTCTTAACTTTTACTCGAATTTCAGGAAACATGTGCTGTCTATCAAAAACACGCTTTAAATATTTAAACGTGCATTTGATTAACGAATGTTAATCTCTCAGCTAAAAGTTTAAATTGTTTGCATATGTGCATTTAGTAAATAAAAGTCATAGTATACAATCAAGCTGAAATCTGCATTTATTCGTTCTTGACCTTTGATCTTGATTTGACGGAAATTGCATCGTACGATTGTTTTACATCCGGGTAAAACAGATAGTACAGATGTGTGGCATTCAAATGATAATTTATTTAGCCGTGTGTTAGGTGGGTGCATTAAAAACTAAACCTTTTGATAATTATGGGCCAAAAAAAAACAAAAAAACGAATATATACATATAAGAAGATATGGTATAATGTCCCTTCTCCATGTTCACTCAAGATTAAATGACATAGAAGTTATATATTATAAAACTACAGGTCACAGTACATCCTTCAACAATGAGAAAATCTTATACAGTGTATCTTTGATCTCTATGAAATTGAGCCTCAAGGTTCGATACCAAAGTGGTAGGATCAAAGGAGTTTATTACAGAAGTGTAAGTGAAAATTGTATAAAAATCAATAACAAATGGTCACAACTTGAAAACTAATTTAATAATGACAAAAAGGGTGGGGTCTTTAGTTACTATGTAACACTACAAGGGCATGACCTGCTTTTAGTTTAAACTACTGGGCCAAGTTTAATAAAACTGTAAAGCCTCTAGATGATATTTGAAAGTGCAATTCCAAGTTTAATACAAATAGAAGAAATTTATGTATATTATAGGCTAATTGTTTGCAAAACTCTTTGAATAGTATTGTGTCTACATGTTGAATACTCCCTTTCAGCAATACTACACGGAATGGACAGAGGAGTTAACTATTAATAATGACTGATACTGAAGTAACCTACATGCAGTGTCCAATGACTGCATGCCTAGCTGACAGTCCATTTTTACATGTACAAACATTTAAAATGTATGTTGACAGCCAATGCTAAGTATTAATCTTAATATATTAATCATGTATACAATGATTGTATGTGCATCTCTGAGACTTATATTCTGCTGTTGTGTAGCTTAATTTCTGACCAGAGACTGATTATAAATAGATTATCATGATTATCCTGTATTTTAAGTTCAAATAGTATGTACTAGTAACTAAATGTACTCAATGACTTTCATTCATTTAACTTGTAATAGTTATGATGCAGCATCCAACAACAACTATATCTTTTTGATCTTGATTGTATGCCTCACTGAATGTGTATATGTGTTAATATTTTCAGATTGTGGTACTTGAGTGTTTTACACACATATATATATATATTTATACATGGTCATTGGAGTTCAGATAAATTTGATTTCTGATAATGGCAGAGTGTTTTGAACATTGCTTCATAGTGATGATCAGATCACATTTAATTAATATATACAACGTACATGTACACTGCTATTTTTGCAGGTACTTTTTCTGTATTAAAAATCTGAAGACTAGTACTGGACATTTACTTTTAATATTTTAAGTGCTATTTCTTTACCTGAAAATTATTGTAATATTTAGGTCCCTGTATTTTTTGTACTTAAACAATTTGGTATAGAAATAATACCCACTGTGATAAAAATATTCCATGTTTGAAAATCTAAACTTTAAGAGATTTGAAATAGACAAGTTTTCGAAAAGCTGAAAAATGTAACGGTGTAATATATAACATGAATAAAAAACTGTAGTACTTAAATTTCAAGTACAAATCAAGTACTGTACTTCAAGGAATTTAATTTTTCAGAATTACACATTTGTAGCTCCCAAGATGTGAGTGGAAGTGAAGTTATACAATTAAATGAAGGAATTGATTAGATTTACATGTAGAGGAAATCCTAGAGAGACAGTACATGTAACTGGTATGTATTTGTTTACAGTATTTGTAGTCAAAATGGTATATAACAAAAATACCGAATCCTGTCATGTCTGTGCAAATTTAAAAAGAAGTCCACACGAACTGACAAAATAAAAAAAATACTATCAATCAACAGATCAATGGTAAAGTTAATCTGCTATGTATATGTATGAAATAGGCATTTTCAGTCCATGTAAATTAATGAGAATATAATTTTATTATCTGTATTTCCTAAGATATCAAATATTATTTCATATTGATATTTCCCTGTGTTATGCTTGTGGTTTGAGGAAAATTATCAAAAGAGCTTGACCAAGATTTTAAAAATAATTACTGGTATCATGAATCAGGCCGTTTTTGTCTTGTCTGCAACTGATTGTATAGTGTACATGTCTGTCTGGGCAGGGTTCATCTAACCATGACCTGATATTCATAATTCATTGGTCAATCATAAGTTTCATATTTTGGTCTGTTTGTTGTATACTATATATATGATATACAAGCTGTAATTAATTAAGAGCTAATCTATATAAGGTGTAGGTATTGATTGTAGGGTGCACATGTCTGTCTGGCTTGGTTTTTCTGACCTTGGAATTATTTATTATTATTATTATTATTATTATTATTATTATTACATAGATTTTATATAGCGCCTATCTCATAACATAATACTCTAAGCGCTTAACATATAAAATTGAAGGAAAATATATATTACAATGCATACAATAATAGCAATTAAATATATATATATGAACATAAGAATAAAACAGAAATTAAATAGAATAATGATTTAAATTAAGAGCATTTAAAGGGGAAATATATATCACAATGAATACCATAAAAACATATTAAATATAACAGTCAACCAAAAATTAAATAAAATAATGATGAAAATTAAGTTATTACATTTCCTGCGTTATATACACAAGTAAAATCTATAAAAATTTGCATTAAAGGATTTATTCACTTGGCTAAGAGAAAATATAAGGTAGAAATTTAACCAGTAAAACACAGAGAAAAAATAAATAAAACTGTCTCTTAAATAAAATCTTTAAAACTAAAAATTTAAATAAAATAAAAATAAAAAGGTCCTATCACTTAAACTTATGTAAATTGGCTTGACAGTATTCTTTTATGGGTCATTGGTTATGTTAACTGGGTAATTAATCATCAAATAACCAATTGATCATGTCGACGCTTACAATACAATACAGTTATCTCCTTATATAAGTTTGGTAAATCATTGGGGATTTAACATGTTAAATTGATGTAATCTTTTTTGCTTGATTACAGAAACAGACAGTAAATGCTGATCTTGTTAAATTACATGAACTGTAGGAAGTATTCCAAGAGTCTGATTGCTAAGTATGCATTACAGGATTTTATTATTGGAGCAACATCTTAGGAGGATGAGTGCAAATATATGAAGGAATCCTTGGGAACAAAAAACAATTATAATGTATGCAGAAGAGGAGTCTTAAACATTATTAACAGAGTCAAAGTAGTGGTGTATTCAGGAAATGTAAACCAATTGGAATTAACTATTGTGTATATTTGTTCAACGTCAAGTACTTGCAGAGTTATAATACCATTCAAATTCTAATTATTGTGTCAAGATACATAATACCGTAAAAAAAAATGAAAAATGTTTACTATACATAATACAGTAAAAAAATGAAAATGTTTTAAAATAAATATTATATAAACATATGAAATAACATTTTTTTTTTAGATTATTGTGCAGCCAAACTTTGAGATCAACGTTATGCACTAACCTTAAGGTCAGGGTTAAAATGAAAAATATTTTTTTCGCATATATGAAATAAGAAGGAAATGTTTGTAAATTACCGAGAGACTTTCAATAGGGTACATTTGTATATCAGCTATATTTCAGAAAATTTATTTTAGTTTAATAATTCAATGCAATATAAGGTATACATCGATCAGACAGCAATACTACACAAAAACCACCTGAAGGCATTAAGGTGCTAACAAGTAGTCCTCAATAAAAGACAGGCGTCTTATAGATATGCCATGATCTATTTAATTGACCAGAGGCTATTAACAATTACAATATGATCCGAGAATAGCCATGTAAAGATGTAGGATAATCGGATTGTCAGTTGGCCAACACTCATAGAAACACAAGTTAAAAATTATATTTTACTAAAACAAAACTAAACACAATTATAACATGCAGCTGCCGTACACTCTGTTTGCGGTCAAGATCTAGGACGTTGCTTGGAACATCAAATACTTCAAATTGAATTATTCTAAACTTTCACCATTTAATATTGACTTGTATACACTTGTAACATCAATAACATGTATGGCTGACTATATATTCACTTATTCAATATTTTTCACTAATTGCATAGCTTTTATATTGATATGCCACTTCCGGTAAATCAAACACGGACTTCAGGTAAAACTAACACCAACTTCCGGTGAAATAAACCACAGCTTCTATAAACGCAAATACGTAATATCTGCCACATTACATATATGTCTTGGCCGTTGTACGTTACATTGAACTAAACCTCACAACTGGTATTTGGGAAGATCTCTGTCAATAAATGGGACGTACGTTGTCCGACCATTTAAACGTTGCCACTCCAAAACTGAGCATTAAAACTGCATGGAACAACCCCTGAAACAAAAAATGGAACCCCCAATAAATTATATAATCAAACGAAAACAAGATTTCAAACCATAAATCGACAGCCACGTAAATGAATAGTCTCCGGGTCTGTTTGATATGTCAAAATGACAAGTAAATGATAACCCCTTTAAAAATATAAATAAATGTTCTTACCTGAGCGAATTCATTATATTGTCCTGTGAAACTCCATGTACTGAATTGACAATTCTGAGGTATCACCAAATATAAGAATTGCAGCAGACAAAACGTTTGTTCACATCAAAATCTAGGTGTGCTCTGCCTAACCACTTTTCCTGTATGAAAAACCATGTGCTACTTGTCACATGATTTTTACCTGGCGCGTAAATCAATGAGTGGGGTGCCAATAAGGGTGTATTTATACATACCTTTATAAACCATGAAAATAAGATAGTAAGCTGCCTTTCATGAATTACAGTTTATGAATAATAAGCAAATAATTAATAAAAGATAAAAATCACATAATAAAGTTCTTCACAAGCCATCAACATCAAATTCTTTGAATATTTTTATTTTTAGTTAAAATGAAATTTAAGACAACCACTGAAACGGTTTCTGGCTTTAAACGGGAACATGCATATGTTGTAAGGGTAACTGTGTTTTTTTTTCTTCTTTCAAAACCTTCTTAAAAAGAATTGGCATCTTGAGCAAGTCCTTTTACATGATGTGATAGGTTTGTGTCAAAACTGAGGACCACACAATATGACTTATACATACATACATAATAAAAATCAACTAAAATGAAATATACATCAGTGCGAACATCTCCTATAAATGACCACAGTCCTTAAATCATTGACAAATAAGGATTGAGACTCGAACACTACCAAAATAGTTTTAAAAGTGATCTAAGGTGCCCTGGATATTATTTATAACCTGTGATGATTTTCTTGCTTTCTTCGTTTAAGACCAAACACATTTGGATACATAGAAAGAAGAAATAGAATGGAAGTATAAACACATGGTCCAGACTAAGAAGAATGTTAAATAAGCCCAAATCCTGTGAAATTCGTGTGATTGAGGTTGAATTCACTTTAAATACATTTTCAAAAAAAGAAGCTTGATTCACGTTAATTTCACGTGAAAGCTCAATTCACGTGAATTTCATGTGAAATCTCAATTCACGTGAATTTCACATCAGATTTATTTTTCACGTGAATTTCATGTATAAGCTCGTTTGAGGTGAATATCACGTGAAATGTATGTGAACAAAATTGCCTGTGTACAACATGATAACTAATCATGCTCACCGAAATTGAAGTTATCAGAAGTTAACATTATTTTGGAAGAAATGATCTTAGAATATTTAGGAATTTTACTTCAAAATCTGGCAAAGAATCTTAACTTTAACTTAAAAAAAAATACAAAGAAAAAATATATAAAAAACGTGTCGTAAACAAATCAAAACATGAATAAGGTAGCTTTGTTACTCTTATAGTACCAGTTGTTGATATAATGTTTCCTGATTATTATGTAGGGTTGATGATATATTTCACTTTATTTGTTTATACAGTATAGCTATCTTTGTTGTTTTCTATATACACAAGCAGCAAGCTAGTCGACAAACACACGTTTGTGTTTTAGTTGTCTATTGGTAGAAGTGTTGCTATGTTAGAAACATAAGGTATAGAGAAGACTAACTAATTTCCGTGGCACGTAGTGTAACAGGAATTAATTGTCTTCTCACGTAGTAGTTCGAAGGCGTATGAATTTTTCGGGTGGGACAATTTTTTGAGTTTTTACTTCAAATACAATTATAATTAAGCAGACCGTATGCGTAAGAACGACCGAATACGTATGTTATAAAAAGTTCGCATAGGTCCAACTAATAAAGTAACTTCTATTTGCTTAGTAAATTTTTACAAACATTTGCATATAGTCAGTAATGAATTAATATATTTTGTAAATTGACCACTCAATTGTCTTGGTTGCCACAAAGAAAGTATGAACCTTGTAACAAAACTTTACGACACAAGATTTTAGCTACCCAATTGTGAATTTTCCATTTCTAAGTAGTAACATTCCAGTAGCGACTGCATACGGAGTATATTTCTCCCAATTGAATCGATATTCCTGTTCTTGCATTTCCTATCATGATTTCCGTGATAGAGGGTTGCTTCGCACAAGGAAGCTATTAAACCAAGAGTTCGAAAATTGTGATGTTGAAATCATCTCTTCGTAAATTTTACGGACGCTATTACGAGTTAGCTGACCGTTATCGAATAACCGTTTAACTACAATCGCCTTCCCTTTTTCATGAATGTGTACCGAATTAGACTATTAACCGGGTTTGTAATAATATTAGCAACACGACGGGTGCCACGTGTGGAGCAGGATCTGCTTACCCTTCCGGAGCACCTGAGATTACCACCAGTGTTTGGTCTTTAGTCGTTTGTTTTCTTTGTTGTGTCTTGTGTACTATTATGTGTCTGCTTGTCTTTTTTTTTGTTTTTAAGCCATGGAGATGTCAGTTAATTTTTTATCTATGAGTTTGACTGTTCCTCTGGTTTCGTTCGACCCTCTTTTTCAACCCAGAAATCCAGAAAAGCGCCTCCGACGCATGACATTAATACATGTAACGTGTTGTTTTATTTCGTTTAAAAAAAAATTTCAAATTGAAAAACAGATCTTTTTGTAATTTTAGGACACTAAAGTATGTTTAAAAAACATTAGAGTATCTATCAATAGAGTATATCGATATATGGATCATGATTGAATTATAAGAAATAGCTGCAGTTTCTTCGATTAAGTATGGAAATGTTATCAATAGAAGTTTGTATATGATGGAATGAAGGGTAATAACATTAACGGTACCAATTTTCCTGCACCAGATGCGCATTTCGACAATACATGTCTCTTCAGTGATGCTCGTGACCAAAATATTTGAAATCCAAAGCTTATATAAAAGATGAAGAGCTATAATCCAAAAGGTCCAAAAAGTAAATTGCCAAATCCGTAAAAGGAATCGGAGCTTTGCATGAGGGAGATACATTCCTTAATTTATAATAATTTCTAACATTTTGTAACAGCATATTTTAATAACACAATAAAATACGTATTTTCATTTGGTACTGGCTATTGGGCTGGTGATACCCTCGGTGACTAACAGTCCACTAGCAAAGGCATCATAGAAAACAGTCAAGGAAAAAAGTGACAGAGTCACTGTCAATAAAGTAAACATATTTATTAAAAAATAGCAGATCAAGTATATTTTATAATGTAAGATTTATCGTTGGCTATTATTCAGTAATTTTATATGCGAATTGGTACCATACAATGTATATCAGTAGCATGAGTTCGAATCCCAGCATGGGAAGAACAAAAAATATCGAAATCAAACTCACAGATCTAACATTGTTGGGTTGATGTTTAGACAAGTTGTATATATTATAAGGCCTGGTATTTCTCAATCATAAGAAATCCGATAGACAAGGTATAATTTGTAGTTGTCACTACACACAGGCAGACATATACATATATTTATTTACAGTGATTGTATGCTTCTAAAAATAGATTAGCATCCTGCAATTATACTGAAGAGATGAGTAGATGATCATTTCTGTACACTAACAATAAATACTTCGTGTATTGTATCAGAGATCCTTGTTTAATTCCTACAAGAAGGTAACACCTCCTGAAACGAAAGCTTATTTTGATAAGCTATAGTTAGAGGAGGGGATAAGGTCTCTGCGCAATGCTAGGCGGTGTTGTCGTAGAAGTTAGAAAATAAAGTACATGTTCCAGTCCCGGCGCCGGGGAGGAAGTAACGAATCAAATCTACTCTTACATCGTTAGGTTGATTTTCTAGGCACTTTATATATATATACAAACAAGTCTAAATTGAAAAATACATTCAAATCTATGATTGCGTTGGATAAACACCGAAATTTTGATACGTGTGCATGTAAAACAAATTTCGTTGTAGAAGGGTTTAAATACAGCACAAACAACATTTCCAGAAGACCAAAAAAGTGAAAAAGTATATTTAAACAAAACGTATTCGACAAACAGGTCGAACAACTGAAGTTCTTAAACCCTGCTGACTGCCATTGGCGATTGCCAAATAAAATTGATCACGAGGTGTAACAACATGGATCTTAATATAAATTTAATACAAACTGAAAACAATAAACTTGTGGCCAAGATGTTATGCCACAAACAAAAGGTGTCAATAATTTTGTTTGTACACCAGATCAAGATTTCGACAATATATGTCTCTACAGTGATGTTAGGGATCGAAAAGGTATTTGGAAGGCCATATAATTCACCCTCAATTTCAGATAGACTCTTGAATTTTAAGAGTCAATATAGGATGAACGGATCATATAAACCGGAGGGAAAATATGATGCAAGCCCAAACGAAAAAAATATAAACAAGTCTAAATTGAAAACTACGTTCAAACCTATGATTGCGTTGGATAAAAACCGAAATTTTTATACGTGTGCACGTAAAACAAATTTCGTTGCAAAAGGGTCTAAATACAGCACAAACAACATTTCCAAAAAGACCAAAAAAGTGAAAAAGTATATTTAAAAAAAAACACATTTGACTAACAGGTCGAACAACTGTTGTTCTTAAACCCTGCACTGCCATTGGCGATTGCCTAATAAAGTTGACGAGATGTAACAAAATGGATCTTAATATAAATATAATACAAACCGAAAACAATAAACTTGTGGCCAAGATGTTATGCCACAAACACAAGGTGTCACTATTTTTTTTGTGTACACAAGATCTAGATTTCGACAAGATATGTCTCTTCAGTGATGCTAGTAGTGACATATTGAAGATTGATGAAATGTACCACTAATACCAGTTTTTAAGGTTATACTTGATGTTAATTGTTACTGTCTATTACTATGATTGATATATATATATATATATATATATATACATATGCATGTAGTCTGAGTTGATATGAATAAGAACATGATGAATAAACTTGGAAAACCAATTGCTTTTTTTATGAATAAAGATAGATATATAGGAAGATGTGGTGTGAGTGCCAGTGAGACAACTCTCCATCCAAACAACAATTTAAAAAAAAGTAAACCATTATAGGTCAATGTACGGCCTTCAACACGGAGCCTTGGCTCACACCGAACAACAAGCTATAAATTAAAGGGCCCCAAAATTACTAGTGTAATATAGACTTAAATATATCGATGAGTGACATATATGAATGTTTGTCAACGGATATTAAGAGAGACTTATTAATTAGTTTGCCAGAATATGTAGATATAGGAAGATGTGGTATGAGTGTTAATGATACAACTCCATCTAAGTAACAAAATGTGGACTTCTATGCACAATGCAATGCAGAAGAGCTCACTGGATATGGGTATGAGTGTTAATGAGACAACTCTCCATCTAAATAATAATTTTTAAAGGAAAAACATTATAGGTCAAGGTACGACCTTTAACACAAAGCCTTGGCTCACATAGAACAGCAAGCTGTATAGGGCCCCAACAAGTACTAGTGTATAACCATTTAAACGGGATAAGAAACAGAATCATCCATCGAGAAACATGTATGAACTGCATAAACAAACGACAATCACTGTACATCATGTTCCTGACTTAGGACAGGTGTTTAATGTTTCATCACAATCATGAGAAGTTGGGAACAGACAAGTCTAATCATTACCATTTTTTTTCTGAATTAAGATTTGTTACATCCAGGTCTGAGATAAGAAAAAAATAAACTTCATATAGTCGTGCAAGCTACAAACAGTTTTAACGTTAAAATGAATAATAATAAATAAATAAATAAGCTTTATTTAGAGTCGGCAAGGTATATAAAAATAGACAAACTTAATCTCTAATGAACTTTTAACCGACATAAAATACAACCTGATACATGAGTGCATGTAATGTTCAAGTTGTTATCAGTGATAATGATTATCAAAGATTTCCATCATTGTTTTTTCTTACCAAGTTTAGCTCCAAATCTCAACATACAAATATATTCATACTAGATACTTCATAACCAGGAATACATGGATTACAAGGATATGAACATGTTATTCAGTTGGGTTGTGTCTTTCTTAAATTAAATTTTGTTATAGATAATGCATATTTCAAGGTTTTTCTTGTCGAAGAACACACCGAGGGGTGTCAGGATTGATCAAATGAAAGACCGACCGGAGGGAGGTCTTTCTTTGAACAATCCTGACACCCCGAGGTGTGTTCTACGACAAGAAAAACCTTAAAATATGCATTATCTGACTTATATACCGTCAAAAAATATTAATTTTATAAAGTTTTGTAAAATTGAGTATCCTATTTTACCGACAACACTAAAGTGGGATATTCCTTTCTAATGCGTTCAGGTTTTAAATACGCCCTGCGGTTCATTTAGAATGTGAAATAAAACGCACTAAATAATTTAGATATAAACCTTTTAAAAATTATTATCCATACACAATAAAAATATTACTGTAACTGCATGAAGTAAGACACAAATGTATTGTTACCATTCGATAACGGTGTATGACAAATAAAAGACACATTGTAATTGTAAGTAATTTATGTACCACATACAAATGTAGCTTATGGAAAAGGGGGAGGGGTATGTTTTTTTTCTATTTGTTATGTTATTTCTATCGCGGAAAAGTGGTTATTTTTTTTAACAATTTTATTTGAATCGAATGAGATTGTCTTTTGAATAGCAATACATTTTATTAAAAGATAATCTGGATATAATTATATACCCTCTGCACCTGACCCTTTCGTGAGTTACGTTAATGTTATTCAATAGAATATATGATTATCTTATAAGTTGATCATTTGATAGAGTAAAAGGTATACGTAAATTTAAAAAAGTTAAGAACTGACACAAAGACGAATATAAATACATGTAGGTCACAGTATTCAGTGTGTATCGTTCTGAACATGCATGAAATATTTGCCAATGAACGTTAAGCAAGCAACCAAAAATCAGTCAACCCTTTCAGTTTGACTCAATAAGATTAAACTATTAGACGAATAAAGTTTTGAAGTAAATCATAGATTGCATGTTTATCAAGGAAAATAATGACCTTACACAGGTCATTACTTTATGCCTTGGAGCATATATCATTGAAACATGGTATCGTCCGGGTTGATTCTGAAAAAGAATGACCTGTCGTGCTGAAAGAAAATAACTCCATATAGGTATATAAGTAAAGAATGAAGCATGATGAAAAAAACTGGAAGAAATAAAGGTTGCAATACTATAAATATAAATATAAAAAAGTTAAGTGTTATCATTGTAAAATAATGACATTATTCTGTGAGGGATCACGTGCACCATCACAACTGCATGTCAAATATCAAATATATTTTGGTGTTTTTGTGCTTTAAAAGTAGTTTTATTGTGATGGAGATTGAATAAGGTACACCTTGGAATCGTATAACATACTAATATATATGTTCCTGGGTACACAGACTGGTCAGATAAGGGCCAAACATGGCAAAATTGATGACTCAATATATCTTTTAATATCAATAAAATGTCATTCAAACTAAGTTATACAGGGTGCCAGTGTATCAAACTTGTAATCTGCAACATTGTTTTGTAATAATTGCATTCATTTAAACACAGAAGGATGGAAAATGCAAGAGGGGGGATAATACAAATGGCGCCAATGGCATTTCGGAATGAGACCGCGAATGATGACAGATTTCTTTATTAATACCAATATAATGACATTCAAACTACATGAAACATGAGGCTAGTGTACTAAACTTGTAAACTGTCGCTTCAAATTTGTCATGATCGCATTTGTTTCATCACAAAACGATGGACAATGCAATCGGATAATACAAAAAAAAAATGGCGCCAGTTGCATTTTGCAATGATCGAGAATTTGGCCAACGTAATAAAACACTTTACATAGAATAAATCACTCTCATATTGGTTACTTCATGTGACAAAATATATCTTCTTTACGCTAAAACTTACCAATTCATTATAGTTGTTGAATGTGTAGAATTATGTGGATGATTCATTAGCAGTCACGATAGCTTTCAGTCAAGACGCTTTCAGTCTCCATTAATCTCGCGAAGTCTCGTGTAATACAGGATTGAATTTTATACTGAAAAGCGTACGAGATTCATTTCCCATTAGATATACTGTTCCCAGGTTTTGGGTTAAACTGTTTTTCATCCCTCTCATTAAGTCCATCATCAGGTTCAAGAGTACGTAGCTGATTCATCCAGAACCTTTCTCTCTGTTTTCTCCTGTCGGAGTCCCAATTTTGAATTACTTCAATTATTTGAAAGGTGATTCTATCAAAAGTATGTCCTGTTCTTAATAGGTGTCTCGTAATTGGACAGTTTCTTCCTTTTGTATAAAACGACCGGTGATTGTTAAGTCTGATGTTGAATTAAGTTTCTGTTTCACCAACATACTGCAGCTTGCAAGTTTTTGTTCCGTCAATCTGTAAAAAGTGCTTGTCGTTGAAAATAAAGTTGTTATTTTCAAGCACTACCTTGATCAATTGAACTAGACAGTCAGTTTGGGGATGTTTGTTCTTTCGAGTATTCCATACTTTTTATATAGACCATCAATCAATATGTTAAACCGTACACTATTTTTAATTAACCTTTATGTAAAGTAGCGGGGTTGGGTGTCTGTTCCTAAACTTGCACCTACGTTCCAAAAAAACTGTGCGGAAGAACACCTTGGGTTTCTTCTCCAGTACACCTCAGCTACCTAGATTCTTTTGCACCTAGTGCAGACACAAGTATTGCCCTAAAACATTTTTTATTAACATTTCTGTAAGTGTAAGGTAGACTGTAAGGTAATAAGACTGTCCGACTTAATCTTTGAACCTACTTAAAAAACAATAAACTCAGCCATAAAACACACTGTATTTTTTTTCTGAAGTACACCACAGCTACACAGCTTCCCTTTGTGCCTATTGAGGACAATTATTTGATGTCAATATTTTTTTTATTAATTTTTCTGTAAGGTGATGGGGTAGGGTGTCCGACATCAATATTTTTTATTAATTTTTCTGTAAAGTAGCGGGGTTGGGTGTCTGTTCCTAAACTTGGACCTACGTTCCAAAAAAACTGTGCGGAAGAACACCTTGGATTTCTTCTCCAGTACACCTCAGCTACCCAGTTTCCCTTTGCACCTAGTGCAGACACAAGTATTGCCGTAGAACATTTTTTATTAACTTTTCTGTAAGTGTAAGGTAGACTGTAAGTAATAAGACTGTCCGACTTAATCTTTGAACCTACATAAAAAACAATAAACTAGTCCGTAAAACACACTGTAGTTTTTTCTGAAGTAGACCACAGCTACACAGCTTCCCTTTGTGCCTATTGCGGACAATTATTTGACGTCAATATATTTTTTAGTAATTTTTCTTGAAGTTGATGGGGTAGGGTGTCCGACACCAATTTTGCACTTTCTTTCAAAAAAATAAACTAAGCCGAAGAACACCCTGTGTTTTTTCTCAAGTAAACCAGAGCTACCCACCCTTCCTTTGCACCTAGTTCGGACAAAAGTATTGCCGTACAATATTTTTTAATAACTTTTCTGTAAGGTAGCTGGGTTGGGTGTCTGTTCCTAAATTTGGACCTACGTTCCAAAAAAACTCTGCGGAAGAAAACCTTGAGTTTCTTCTCCGGTATACCCAGCTATTCAGCTTCCCTTTGCACCTAGTGGAGACACAAGTATTGCCGTAGAACATTGAAACTTTTCTGTAAGGTAGACTGTAAGGTAATAAGACTGTCCGACTCAATCTTTATACCTACTTATAAACAATTAACGAAGCCGTAGAACACACTATGTGTTTTCTCAAGTAGACCACAGCTACACAGCTTCCCTTTGCGCCTATTGCGGAGAATGATTTGACGTCAATATTATTTATTAATTTTTCTGTAAGGTCGTCGGGTAGGGTGTCGAACACCAACTTTGCACTTTCTTTCAAAAAAAGTTGAACTTAGCCGAAGAACAATCTGTGTTTTTTTTCAAGGAAACCACAGCTTACCGACTTTCCCTTTGCACCTAGTGCGGACAAAAGTATTGCCGCACAACATTTTTTATTAACTTCTCTGTAAGGTAGTGAGGTTTGGTGTCTGTTTCTAAATTAGGACCTACGTTACAAAACAACTGTGCGGAAAAACACCTTGGGTTTCTTCTACAGTATACCTCAGCTTCCCAGCGTCCCTTTGCACCTAGTGCAGATACAAGATTTGCCGTAGAACATTTTTTTATTAACTTTTCTGTATGGTAGATTGTAAGGTAAAAAGACTGTCTGACTCAATCTTTGAAACTATTAAAAAAAACATTAAACTAAACCGTAGAGCCCACTGTGTTTTTTTTCTCAAGTAGACCACAGCTACCTAGCTCCCCTTTGCGCCTATTGTGGACAATGCTTTGGCATAGAACATTTTTTATTAATTTTTTTCTGTAAAATAGCGGGGTAGGGTACAGCCCTTGGATGGTGTAAACTTCCCAAAACAACGTGTATGGTGTAATGGTGTATGGCATATGGTGCAATGGTGTAAGGTGTATGGTGCTATGGTGCTATGGTGTATGGTGTAAGGGGACTGGTGTAATGGTGTATGAGGAATGGTGTGATTGTGTAACGTGCGATCGGGAATGGTGTGAATGATAGTGTACGACCTTTCATTGGTTGGAAACGATTTTTTTTTATTTCATTTTTTCGGATTGTAAGCATAAACATAATAAAAATCTTAATATTTAAAATTGAATTGCATGATGGGTAATTTCGGATCGTGTAGATATAATAAGGAATGGTGTATGGTGTAAAGTGTAAGGTGTATGGTGCAAAGGTGTAACGTGTATGATGTAATGGTACAAGGTGTATGGTGTAATGAGGTATGGTCTATGGTGTAATGGTGTATGGTGTTAGTGGGAAGTTTACACCATCCAAGGACTGTACCTGCCCCCAACTTTGCACTTTCTTTTAAAAAGAATAAACTAAGTCGAAGAACATCCTGTGTTTTTTCTCAAGTAAACCACAGCAACCCAGCCTTTTTTTGCACCTAGTGCGGACAGAAGTATTGCCGTACAATATTTTTTATTAACTTTTCTGAAAGGTAGCGGGGTTGGGTGTCTGACCCTAAATTTGGACCTACGTTCAAAACAAACTGTGCCGAAGAACACCTTGGGTTTCTTCTCCAGTACACCTCAGCTACCCACTTCCCTTTGCACCTAGTGCAGACACAAGTATTGCCGTAGAACATTTGTTATTAACTTTTCTGTAAGTGTAAGGTAGACTATAAGGTAATAAGGCTGACGGACTCAATCTTTGAACCTGCTTAAAAGACAATAAACTAAGCCGTAGAACACACTGTTTTTTTGTGCCTATTGCAGACAATTATTTGACGTCAATATTTTTTTTATTAATTTTTCTGTAAGGTGATGGGGTAGGGTGTCCGACATCAATTTTGCACTTTCTTTCAAAAAAATAAACTAAGCCGAAGAACACCCTGTGTTTTTTCTCAAGTAAACCACAGCTACCCGACCTTCCATTACACCTAGTGCGGACAAACGTATTGCCGTACAATATTTTTTATTATCTTTTCTGTAAGGAAGCGGGGTTGGGTGTCAGTTCCTAAATTTGGACCTACGTACAAAAAAACTGTGGGGAAGAACACCTTGGGTTTCTTCTCCAGTATATCCCATCTACCCAGCGTCCCTTTGTCCCTAGTGCAGACAAAAGTTTTGCCGTAGAACATTTTTTATTAACTTTTCTGCATGGAAGACTTTAAGGTGAGAAGACTGTCCTACTCAATCTTTGAACCTACATGAAAAACAATAAACTAGTCCGTAAAACACACTGTAGTTTTTTCTGAAGTAGACCACAGCTACACAGCTTCCCTTTGTGCCTATTGCGGACAATTATTTGACGTCAATATATTTTTTAGTAATTTTTCTTTCAGTTGATGGGGTAGGGTGTCCGACACCAATTTTGCACTTTCTTTCAAAAAAATAAACTAAGCCGAAGAACACCCTGTGTTTTTTCTCAAGTAAACCAGAGCTACCCACCCTTCCTTTGCACCTAGTTCGGACAAAAGTATTGCCGTACAATATTTTTTAATAACTTTTCTGTAAGGTAGCTGGGTTGGGTGTCTGTTGCTAAATTTGGACCTACGTTCCAAAAAAACTCTCCGGAAGAAAACCTTGAGTTTCTTCTCCGGTATACCCAGCTATTCAGCTTCCTTTTGCACCTAGTGGAGACACAAGTATTGCCGTAGAACATTGAAACTTTTCTGTAAGGTAGATTGTAAGGTAATAAGACTGTCCGACTCAATCTTTGAACCTACTTATAAACAATTAACTAAGCCGAAGAACACACTGTGTTTTTTCTCAAGTAGACCACATCTACCCACCTCCCCTTTGCGCCTATTGTGGACAATGATTTGACATAGAACATGTTTTTTTTTTTCTGTAAAGTATTGGGGTAGGGTGTCCGGCCCCAACTTTGCACTTTCTTTTAAAAAGAATAAATTAAGCCGAAGAACACCCTGTGTTTTTCTCAAGTAAACCATAGCAACCCGGCCTTTCTTTGGACCTAGTGCGGACAAAATTATTGCCGTACAATATTTTTTTATAAATTTTCTGTATAGTAGCGGGGTTGGGTGTCTGTTCCTAAACTTGGACCTACGTTCCAAAAAAACTGTGCGGAAGAACACCTTGGATTTCTTCTCCAGTACACCTCAGCTACCCAGATTCCCTTTGCACCTAGTGCAGACACAAGTATTGCCGTAGAACATTTTTTATTAACTTTTCTGTAAGTGTAAGGTAGACTGTAAGAAATAAGACTGTCCGACTTAATCTTTGAACCTACATGAAAAACAATAAACTAGTCCGTAAAACACACTGTAGTTTTTTCTGAAGTAGACCACAGCTACACAGCTTCCCTTTGTGCCTATTGCGGACAATTATTTGACGTCAATATTTTTTTTATTAATTTTTCTTTAAAGTGATGGGGTAGGGTGTGCGACATCAATTTTGCACTTTCTTTCAAAAAAAATAAACTTAGCCGAAAAACACCCTGTGTTTTTCTCAAGTAAACGACAGCTACCCGACCTTCCTTTGCACCTAGTGCGGACAAAAGTTTTGCCGTACAATATTGTTTATTATTTTTATGTAAGGTAGCGGGGTTGGGTGTCTGTTCGTAAATTTGGACCTACGTTCCAAAAAGACTGTCCGGAAGAACACCTTGGGTTTCTTCTCCAGAATACCCCAGCTACCCAGCTTCCCTTTGCACCTATTGCAGACAAAAGTTTGCCGTAGAACATTTTTTATTAACTTTTCTGCATCGAAGACTTCAAGGTGAGAAGACTGTCCGACTCAATCCTTGAACCTACATGAAAAAGGATAAACTAAGCCGAAGACCACACTGTGTTTTTTTCTCAAGTAGACCACAGCTACGCAGCTCCCCTTTGCGCCTATTGTGGACAATGATTTGACATAGAACATTTTTTATTATTTTCTTATTGTAAAGTAGTGGGGTATGGTGTCCGGCCCTAACTATGCACTGTCTTTTAAAAAGAATAAACTAAGCCGAAGAACACCCTGTGTTTTTTTCTCAAGTGAACCATAGCAACCCGGCCTTTCTTTGGACCTAGTGGGGACAGAAGTATTTATTTTATATTAACTTTTCTGTAAGGTAGCGGGGTTAGGTGTCTGACCCTAAATTTGGACCTACTTTAAAAAAAAACTGTGCCGAAGAACACCTTGGGTTTCTTCTCCAGTACACCTCAGCTACCCACTTCCCTTTGCTTCTAGTGCAGACACAAGTATTGCCGCAGAACATTTTTTATTTACTTTTCTGTAAGTGTAAGGTAGACTATAAGGTTATAAGGCTGACGGACTCAATCTTTGAACCTGTTTAAAAAACAATAAACTTAGCCGCAGAACACACTGTATGTTTTCTGAAGTAGACCACAGCTACACAGCTTCCCTTTGTGCCTATTGCGGACAATTATTTGACGTCAATATTTTTTTTTATTAATTTTTTTGTAAGGTGATGGGGTAGGGTGTCCGACATCAATTTTGCACTTTCTTTAAAAAAAAAAACTAAGCCGAAGAACACCCTGTGTTTTTTCTCAGGTAAACCACAGCTACCCGACCTTCCTTTGCACTTAATGCGGACGAAAGTATTGCGTACAATATTTTTTATTAAATTTTCTGTAAGGTAGCGGGGTTGGGTGTCTGTTCCTAAATTTGGACCTAAGTTCCAAAAAACTGTGCGGAAGAACACCTTGGGTTTTTCTCCAGTATACCCCATCTACCCAGCTTCCCTTTGCACCTAGTGCAGACAAAAGTTTTGCCGTAGAACATTTTTTATTAACTTTTCTGCATGGAAGACTTTAAGGTGAGAAAAATGTCCGACTCAATCATTGAGCCTACATGAAAAACAATAAACTAAGCCGAAGTGCAAGCTGTGTTTTTTCTCAAGTAGACCACAGCTATCAAGCTCCCCTTTGCGCCTGTTGTGGACAATGAATTGACTTAGAACATTTTTTATTATTTTTTTTCTGTAAAGTAGTGAGGATGGGTGTCCGGCCCAAACTTTGCACTTTCTTTTAAAAAGAATAAACTAAGCCGAAGAACACCCTATATTTTTTCTCAAGTAATCCATAGCAACCCGACCTTTCTTTGCACCTAGTGCAGCCAGAAGTATTGCCGTACAATATTTTTTATATTAACTTTTCTGTAAGATAGCGGGGTTAGGTGTCTGACTCTAAATGTGGACCTACTTTAAAAAAAACTGTGCCGAAGAACACCTTGGATTTCTTCTTCAGTACACCTCAGCTACCCAGCTTCCCTTTGCACCTAGTGCAGACACAAGTTTGGCCGTAGAACATTTTTTATTAACTTTTTTGTAAATGTAAGGTAGACTGTAAGGTAATAAGACTGACGGACTCAATCTTTGAACCAACTTACAAAAACAATAAACTAAGCCGTAGAACACATTGTGTTTTTTCTGAAGTAGACCACAGCTACACAGCTTCCCTTTGTGCCTATTGCGGACAATTATTTGACGTCAACATTTATTTTATTAATTTTTCTGTAAGGTGATTGGGTAGGGTGTCCGACACCAATTTTGCACTTTCTTTAAAAAAAATAAACTTAGCCGAAGAACACCCTGTGTTTTTTCTCAAGTAAACCACAGCTACCCGACCTTCCTTTGCACCTAGTGCGGATAAAAGTATTGCCGTAGAATATTTGTTATTAACTTTTCTGCATGGAAGACTTTAAGGTGAGAAGACACCTTAAAGCAGATAAAATACCGGCAGCAATGATCACTCAGTTGAAAGGAGCTGGTTTACACCTAACTGAGAGCAGTGGAGTCAGACTATCAGATGACAGATTGTCAAGTGTGTGTGGTATGCGCTCTAGTGCAACACAGGAAGCAGTTACTGGCACTATTAACCAAATAGAGATTCAGCTTACATTGCCGTCTTCATCATCAAACACCGTTCACTACTCATTGGTACCACCTGTGACGTCAGACCTATCGGTTGCTGGATACTTCACAGCCAGTAGCCCAACAAAACAAGAAGACCAAACATTAGGTATTGACAATTCATCTATAGGGCAGACAGCAAGCTATTTACTTAGAAATACTTTACCGTTGGGTTTTAATGTCAGTGAAAAAATTAAGAAAGACATACTGTCCGATAGTTACGTTGATTTTGTTACCCTTTCTCCAAATTTTAATGAAGATGAAGATAATGATGTTCTTTTCAAATCGAAAGCAGTAAAAATTACTACATACGCAAAACCAAAACAGTTATTTTCAATCCATCAGTGGACTGCAGCTTTTGATATGTATATGTCTATTTATTATGCAGAACATATTTTAAGTCTTATAAAACATGCATATAATGTTAGAGCAAGGTCAAAGCAATTTGGGTTTAACATGGCAAAATCTTATGATGAAACGTTTAGAAAGGTACGCAGAGTGATGACATTTGATTGGGCAGTTGTAAATGATGATCTTTGGCGCACTGCCTTTTATGATCATTTCAATCGTTCAAGTACTACTACCGGTAACTATGCATCAAATAATAAACCCATGAAACAAAGTGGAGGCCCTCCCTTTCAGCTGCGGTTTCAGTGAACCACAGCTATCCGGCCTTCCCTTGCACCTAGTGCGGATACAAGTATTGCCGTAGAATATTTTTTATTAACTTTTCTGTAAGGTAGCAGGGTTGGGTGTCTGTTCCAAAATTTGGACCTACGTTCCAAAAAGACTGTGCGGAAGAACACCTTGGGTTTCTTCTCCAGTATACCCCAGCTACCCAGCTTCCCTTTGCACATAGTGCAGACAAAAGTTGTGCCGTAGCACATTTTTTATTAACTTTTCTGCATGGAAGACTTTAAGGTGACAAGACTGTCCGACTCAATCCTTGAACCTACATGAAAAACAATAAACTAAGCCGAAGAACACACTGTTTTTTTCTCAAGTAGACCACAGCTACCAAGCTCCCCTTTGCGCCTATTGTGGACAATGATTTGATATAGAACATTTTTTATTATTTTTTGTCTGTAAAGTAGTGGGGCAGGGTGTCCGGCCCCAAATTTGCACCTTCTTTTATAAAGAATAAACTGCGCCGAAGAACACCATGTGTTTTTTTCTCAAGTAATCCATAGCAACCCAGCCTTTCTTTGCACCTAGTGCAGACAGAAGTATTGCCGTACAATATTTGTTATATTAACTTTTCTGTAAGGTAGCGGGGTTGGGTGTCTGACCCTAAATTTGGACCTACATTAAACAAAACTGTGCGAAAAAACACCTTGGTTTTTTTTCCCAGTACACCTCAGCTACCCAGCTTCCCTTTGCACCTAGTGCAGGCACAAGTATTGCCGTAGAATATTTTTTATTAACTTTTTTGTAAATGTAAGGTAGACTGTAAGGTAATAAGACTGACGGACTCAATCTTTGAACCTACTTAAAAAAAAAATAAACTAAGCCGTAGAACACATTGTGTTTTTTTCTGAAGTAGACCACAGCTACACAGCTTCCCTTTGTGCCTATTGCGGACAATTATTTGACGTCAACATTTACTTTATTAATTTTTCTGTAAGGTGATTGGGTAGGGTGTCCGACACCAATTTTGCACTTTCTTTAAAAAAATAAACTTAGCCGAAAAACACCCTGTGTTTTTTTCTCAAGTAAACCATAGAAACAAGGCTTCTCTTTGGACCTAGTGCGGACAGAGGTATTGCCGTACAATACTTTGTATTAACTTTTCTGTAAGGTTGGTTGTCTGACCCTAAATTTGGACCTACGTTAAAAAAACTTTGCCGAAAAATACCTTGGGTTTCTTCTCCAGTACACCTCAGCTACATAGCTTCCCTTTGCACCTAGTGCAGACACAAGTATTGTAGTAGAACATTTTTTATTAACTTTTTTGTAAATGTAAGGTAGACTGTAAAGTAATAAGACTGACGGACTCAATCTTTGAACCTACTTAAAAAAACAATATACTAAGCCGTAGAACACACTGTGTTTTTTCTGAAGTAGACCACAGCTACATAGCTTCCCTTTGTGCCTATTGCGGACAATTATTTGACGTCAATATTTTTTTTTATTAATTTTTTTGTAAGGTGATGGGGTAGGGTGTCCGACATCAATTTTGCACTTTCTTTAAAAAAAAAAACTAAGCCGAAGAACACCCTGTGTTTTTTCTCAGGTAAACCACAGCTACCCGACCTTCCTTTGCACTTAATGCGGACGAAAGTATTGCGTACAATATTTTTTATTAAATTTTCTGTAAGGTAGCGGGGTTGGGTGTCTGTTCCTAAATTTGGACCTTAGTTCCAAAAAACTGTGCGGAAGAACACCTTGGGTTTTTCTCCAGTATACCCCATCTACCCAGCTTCCCTTTGCACCTAGTGCAGACAAAAGTTTTGCCGTAGAACATTTTTTATTAACTTTTCTGCATGGAAGACTTTAAGGTGAGAAAAATGTCCGACTCAATCATTGAGCCTACATGAAAAACAATAAACTAAGCCGAAGTGCAAGCTGTGTTTTTTCTCAAGTAGACCACAGCTATCAAGCTCCCCTTTGCGCCTGTTGTGGACAATGAATTGACTTAGAACATTTTTTATTATTTTTTTTCTGTAAAGTAGTGAGGATGGGTGTCCGGCCCAAACTTTGCACTTTCTTTTAAAAAGAATAAACTAAGCCGAAGAACACCCTATATTTTTTCTCAAGTAATCCATAGCAACCCGACCTTTCTTTGCACCTAGTGCAGCCAGAAGTATTGCCGTACAATATTTTTTATATTAACTTTTCTGTAAGATAGCGGGGTTAGGTGTCTGACTCTAAATGTGGACCTACTTTAAAAAAAACTGTGCCGAAGAACACCTTGGATTTCTTCTTCAGTACACCTCAGCTACCCAGCTTCCCTTTGCACCTAGTGCAGACACAAGTTTGGCCGTAGAACATTTTTTATTAACTTTTTTGTAAATGTAAGGTAGACTGTAAGGTAATAAGACTGACGGACTCAATCTTTGAACCAACTTACAAAAACAATAAACTAAGCCGTAGAACACATTGTGTTTTTTCTGAAGTAGACCACAGCTACACAGCTTCCCTTTGTGCCTATTGCGGACAATTATTTGACGTCAACATTTATTTTATTAATTTTTCTGTAAGGTGATTGGGTAGGGTGTCCGACACCAATTTTGCACTTTCTTTAAAAAAAATAAACTTAGCCGAAGAACACCCTGTGTTTTTTCTCAAGTAAACCACAGCTACCCGACCTTCCTTTGCACCTAGTGCGGATAAAAGTATTGCCGTAGAATATTTGTTATTAACTTTTCTGCATGGAAGACTTTAAGGTGAGAAGACACCTTAAAGCAGATAAAATACCGGCAGCAATGATCACTCAGTTGAAAGGAGCTGGTTTACACCTAACTGAGAGCAGTGGAGTCAGACTATCAGATGACAGATTGTCAAGTGTGTGTGGTATGCGCTCTAGTGCAACACAGGAAGCAGTTACTGGCACTATTAACCAAATAGAGATTCAGCTTACATTGCCGTCTTCATCATCAAACACCGTTCACTACTCATTGGTACCACCTGTGACGTCAGACCTATCGGTTGCTGGATACTTCACAGCCAGTAGCCCAACAAAACAAGAAGACCAAACATTAGGTATTGACAATTCATCTATAGGGCAGACAGCAAGCTATTTACTTAGAAATACTTTACCGTTGGGTTTTAATGTCAGTGAAAAAATTAAGAAAGACATACTGTCCGATAGTTACGTTGATTTTGTTACCCTTTCTCCAAATTTTAATGAAGATGAAGATAATGATGTTCTTTTCAAATCGAAAGCAGTAAAAATTACTACATACGCAAAACCAAAACAGTTATTTTCAATCCATCAGTGGACTGCAGCTTTTGATATGTATATGTCTATTTATTATGCAGAACATATTTTAAGTCTTATAAAACATGCATATAATGTTAGAGCAAGGTCAAAGCAATTTGGGTTTAACATGGCAAAATCTTATGATGAAACGTTTAGAAAGGTACGCAGAGTGATGACATTTGATTGGGCAGTTGTAAATGATGATCTTTGGCGCACTGCCTTTTATGATCATTTCAATCGTTCAAGTACTACTACCGGTAACTATGCATCAAATAATAAACCCATGAAACAAAGTGGAGGCCCTCCCTTTCAGCTGCGGTTTCAGTGAACCACAGCTATCCGGCCTTCCCTTGCACCTAGTGCGGATACAAGTATTGCCGTAGAATATTTTTTATTAACTTTTCTGTAAGGTAGCAGGGTTGGGTGTCTGTTCCAAAATTTGGACCTACGTTCCAAAAAGACTGCGGAAGAACACCTTGGGTTTCTTCTCCAGTATACCCCAGCTACCCAGCTTCCCTTTGCACATAGTGCAGACAAAAGTTGTGCCGTAGCACATTTTTTATTAACTTTTCTGCATGGAAGACTTTAAGGTGACAAGACTGTCCGACTCAATCCTTGAACCTACATGAAAAACAATAAACTAAGCCGAAGAACACACTGTTTTTTTCTCAAGTAGACCACAGCTACCAAGCTCCCCTTTGCGCCTATTGTGGACAATGATTTGATATAGAACATTTTTTATTATTTTTTGTCTGTAAAGTAGTGGGGCAGGGTGTCCGGCCCCAAATTTGCACCTTCTTTTATAAAGAATAAACTGCGCCGAAGAACACCATGTGTTTTTTCTCAAGTAATCCATAGCAACCCAGCCTTTCTTTGCACCTAGTGCAGACAGAAGTATTGCCGTACAATATTTGTTATATTAACTTTTCTGTAAGGTAGCGGGGTTGGGTGTCTGACCCTAAATTTGGACCTACATTAAACAAAACTGTGCGAAAAAACACCTTGGTTTTTTTTTCCAGTACACCTCAGCTACCCAGCTTCCCTTTGCACCTAGTGCAGGCACAAGTATTGCCGTAGAATATTTTTTATTAACTTTTTTGTAAATGTAAGGTAGACTGTAAGGTAATAAGACTGACGGACTCAATCTTTGAACCTACTTAAAAAAAAATAAACTAAGCCGTAGAACACATTGTGTTTTTTTCTGAAGTAGACCACAGCTACACAGCTTCCCTTTGTGCCTATTGCGGACAATTATTTGACGTCAACATTTACTTTATTAACTTTTCTGTAAGGTGATTGGGTAGGGTGTCCGACACCAATTTTGCACTTTCTTTAAAAAAATAAACTTAGCCGAAAAACACCCTGTGTTTTTTTCTCAAGTAAACCATAGAAACAAGGCTTCTCTTTGGACCTAGTGCGGACAGAGGTATTGCCGTACAATACTTTGTATTAACTTTTCTGTAAGGTTGGTTGTCTGACCCTAAATTTGGACCTACGTTAAAAAAACTTTGCCGAAAAATACCTTGGGTTTCTTCTCCAGTACACCTCAGCTACATAGCTTCCCTTTGCACCTAGTGCAGACACAAGTATTGTAGTAGAACATTTTTTATTAACTTTTTTGTAAATGTAAGGTAGACTGTAAAGTAATAAGACTGACGGACTCAATCTTTGAACCTACTTAAAAAAACAATATACTAAGCCGTAGAACACACTGTGTTTTTTCTGAAGTAGACCACAGCTACATAGCTTCCCTTTGTGCCTATTGCGGACAATTATTTGACGTCAATATTTATTTTATTAATTTTTCTGTAAGGTAATGGGATAGGGTGTCCGACACCAATTCTGCACTTTCTTTCAAATAAATAAACTTAGCCGAAGAACACCCTGTGATTTTTTTCAAGTAAACTACAGCTAACCGACCTTCCTTTGCACCTCGTGCGGACAAAAGTATTGCCGTACAATATTTTTTATTAACTTTTCTGTAAGGTAGTTAGGTTGGGAGTCTGTTCCTAAAGTTGGACCTACGTTCCAAACAAACTGTGCGGAAGGACACCTTGGGTTTCTTCTCCAGTATACCCCAAGCTACCCAGCTTCCCTTTGCACCTAGTGCAGACAAAAGTGTTGCCGTACAACATTTTTATTAACTTTTCTGCATGGAAGACTTCAAGGTGAGAACATAGAACATTTTTTATTATTTTTTATTCTGTAAAGTAGTGGGGTAGCGTGTCCGGCCCCAACTTTGCACTTTCTTTTAAAAAGAATAAACTAAGCCGAAGAACACCCTGTGCTTTTTCTCAAGTAAAACATTTCAACCTGGCCTTTCTTTGGACCTAGTACAGAAAGAAGTATTGCCGTACAATATTTTTTATGTGAGGTAGCGGGTTTGGGTTTCTGACCCTAAATTTGGACCTACGTTAAAAAAAAATGTGCCGAAGAACACCTAGGGTTTCTTCTCCAGTACACTTCAGCTCCACAGCTTCCCTTTGCACCTAGTGCAGACACAAGTATTGCCATAGAACATTTTTTAGTAACTTTTCTGTAAGTGTTAGGTAGACTGTAAGGTAATAAGACTGTCCGACTCAATCTTTGAACCTACTTAAAAAACAATAAACTAAGCTGTGGAACACACTGTTTTTTTTTATTCAAGTAGACCACAGCTACACAGCTTCCCTTTGTGCCTTTTGCGGACAAGTATTTGACATCAATATTTTTTTATTTATTTTTCTGTACGGTGATGGGGTAGGGTGTCCGACACCAATTGAGCACTTTCTTTAAAAAAAAACTAAGCCGAAGAACACCCTGTGTTTTGTCTCAAGTAAACCACAGCTAGCCGGCCTTTCTTTGCACCTAGTGCGGACAGAAGTATTGCCATTTTTTTTTAATTAATTTTGTAAGTTAGCGGGATTGGGTGTCTGACCCTAAATTTTTGTCTCAAGTAAACCACAGCTAGCCGGCCTTTCTTTGCACCTAGTGCGGACAGAAGTATTGCCATTTTTTTTTAATTAATTTTGTAAGTTAGCGGGATTGGGTGTCTGACCCTAAATTTGGACGTACGTTGAAAACAAACTGTGCCGAAGAACACGTCGAGTTTCTTCTCCAGTACACCTCAGCTACCCAGCTTCCCTTTGCACCTAGTGTAGACACAAGTTTTGCCGTAGAACATTTTTTATTAACTTTTGTGTAAGGTAGACTGTAAGGTAATAAGACTGTCCGACTCAATCAAACTAAGCCGTAGAACACACTGTGTGTTTTCTCAAGTAGACCACAGCTACACAGCTTCCCTTTGCGCCTGTTGCAGAGAGATTAATATTACATGTATATCGATTTATTTTCATTTCAGATGTACAGGAATAGACATTGATACAAAATTCGACTGACAAATTTGATATTTAAGGATGCCTAGTGCATGAAAAGTATGTATGTAACTTTTGGTCGTACATTGCAAATTTTTTATTCAGTTGCTGGAAATATGACACGATTCCACACATCTTACTTAAAACCAATATTATTGAGAATGGTAGTTTATTACTACATGTAAATTGTTTGTTTAGCTCTCAATCATAAGGAATCAAAAAACGAGAAAAAGAATAGAAAAAAACGATTTTAAATTGTACCATTTTTAATTAACAAAGAGTGTACTCAAAAAATTAAATGGTTGCTAAGCATCATTCGTATATAAAACGACTTTTGAGGATCACGACAAGCCGTAAAAATGTCTAATTCTGCTGTCAAAGGACGTGCTATTACATGTATATTAAAGTAAGATTTTGAGATTTTTGGAACATTTGAGTTTGATATATTTGTTTTTATATTTTTGTTGGCATATCATTAAAATTGCCTGCTAGAAAAAAAGTGGCTGCTTACTTGATTGGCTGCTAAAAGAGGCTGCCAGCTTAAGTCCAGTTAAAGAATCTATCATTATGTTTTTACAACGACATATCGTTATTCTCGTAATATACATGTAAACTCAATAAAACATTACAACTTAGATACGTCCGTTGTGAGTTATTGCTTTATCTTTGTTTATTTTTATCATTACGTCCTTAGGACTCCAACATTTAAATTAAACGAAAACAATCAATATGTCACGTTGAAAGGTCTAGCCATCGTTCATTAGAATTACTTAAATAGGAACGTATAACGTCAACAATTTGAAATGTTTACACTGGTTTGAAATCCAAGTGAAGTGATGGATGAGAAAACTAAATGATATTCGAGTTTCATTTAAATTTTCAATCGTTTAAGTCATGCTTACTTTGATGCAAGATCTTAAATAATGCAATGCAAATAAATCATATCACCTTCAGTTTAATTTCAAAATTGTTACGACGTTTCCGTGATCCAATACCACCCAATAATATGTGTCTAGCAATTATATGGTGTTGAAATTCACGTATATATATAACATCTTATTATTTGATTTGTTAAAAAGAAATGCACTTTTGCACATTACAGACAATAGTTAGTTTGGCCCTTGTTTGCTTTTAACATTTGTAATTAACAGTGTCATATAACCATTAAAACGATAGATGATGTTTTTCTGAACCTGAACAAATAATGAAAGCATGAGGTAAGCAACAGTTAAAATGCTAGAAATAATACATACAAACTAGTTATCATAACTTTGAATAATTTTTTTGTATGGTTTTAAAATCTGCCACATAGCGAATATTTTTTTCGAATTTAAAGTTTTTCCTTGTGGACTCCTTTTAAAATTTATTTTGGACCAGGAAATCAAACAGCATGTATATTATGATGCCTCCCGCAATTTATACTTTACCAATATCTTCCGATTTTTTAGGTTAACTGAACTGCCATTAATGAAACACGAACTTCCGTATGCAATTTTACAGAGCATCTCTGGTCGTTGTCTGATATTATTTAGTTACATAGTGTGGTAGTGACCTAATACGATATATATGGAGTCAGTAAATTCCATATAGGGTGAAAGCGAAGCTCGGTAAATTGCATATTGGGTGACAGTGAAGCTCGAATCCCTATTTGGAATTTACTGAACCCATATATATTAGGTCAATAGCACACTCTGTAACGAATCGATCTTACCGACTATCTTAACATGTGATATTAAGACAAGTGGCCTATCAAAGTGATCAAGTCTTCAATACCGTTAGTAATAAGAACATACTTCCAATGGTCTATACAATTACAAATGCAAACACTAACAACTTGCTAGTTTTGAATGTATTTTATGAATTTACTTCAATCGTTCATCATCAAGATGTAACGGTCATAGAACAACATCGTCCATACTTTGTGAAGACGCATCGCCAATGTTTTTGTTTCGAAAATAAATTTCCTCTATAGAGTATTTAGATATATGAATGCAGATGGTTGTATTGACTTTTAAATGGTTTATGCTGTATTTACATTGTTTGGCATGTTTTTATGTATTATACACTTGGAATATGCATTATATATATACTTCCGCAAATTTACAGACCTAACATTGTTGCGCTGTTGTTTATACGAATTATATAATACACATAATCTATTTTCAGCCTTGTATCAACATCACTGCTGGTGATCCGATGGAAAACAAAATTGTTATCGAGTCGTCACTGGTTCAGACGCACTTATAATATAATTATTTCTGTGACTGCATCTTACATTAATTTGTAGGATCCTTTACAAAAGATAATTCAGCTGATCTGTAACAATTCTATCTTCATGCCTAATACATCATGTACTGTGTTACGACGCTAGATAAAAACTGTCAAGGAAAGGTAACACACGGCCACCGAAATCTTTATAGAGCCTAGGTGATTGAGTGGTCTAGCGCGTCGGGCATAGTGCAAGGCGATTTGGTGCCACGATATCTCAATAGCATGAATTTGAATCCCGGGCATAGTGCAAGGCTTCCGCAAATTTACAGATCTAACATTGTTGGGCTGTTTTTTAGACGAATTCTATAATATATATCATATATAAATGTGCTTGATCTAAATAGAAAAAATATAGATCTTTAATATCTTGCTTAAATGCTTAAAACAAACTGAAAAAAAAAAAGAATTGAATACCCAAAAATAGGAGATTAGAATTTGTCATCATTAAAACAAAAGATTCGTTGGAAGTATAAAAGAAATATGTCAGATAATGTATAATAAAAAAATACAAGAAGATTGATAATTGCTTATTATTATTTCTTGTTGACTGTCGTGACACGTATATCACGCGATCCTATGATTTTGCGCCAATTGGCATTTCATTTGCGCCAGAAACTATATTTCGTTTGCGCTAAAATAAAACATTTCATTTGCCCCATACATGCTATAATACAGGTAAATATAGTTTTTGATTATATAATAAAACGCATTCCTCTGATATCAGTCATCGTAACAACAATAAAATCACTATGCATTTATACGGTTTTAATAAGAGACTGTACATGTATACTAATGTTAGAACACAGTTCTGCTACAAATTAACGCGATCATCAAACATAACAGACAGCACTTTACACTGGGGTTAAACTAAAAGTTTGTTCTGACACAAGACTTGAAAGCAGCGGCTCAGATGTACTCCTATATATTGGATAACCGACATGTGTGGTCATAAAACAAATATTTTCTCTATATAAAATACGGAGATATGGTGTGATTGCCAATGAGACCACTTTCCACCAACGTTCAAATGAAGTAAATTGAAGCAATTATAGGCAGCCGTACGGCCTTCAAAAGTGAAAAAAAACATACCGTATTATCGGCTAGAAACAGTCCCGAAATATATGGATTCATTGTAAATCAGTAATATAGTAATATTCCTATGTCAGGACGGATTGTATAATAAAGATGACAGCAATATAGAGTGCCATCATTTCCTCTCTGTATCCAAAATAATGAACAGTCACTAAAGTCAGTATTTTGGGATGGTTTGTATTCTTCTTCTTCTTTATTATTTCCTCTACTATCTGGAGTACCACTGCTTTTGTAATATAGCACAGATAAACAACTTTTACTATCAGCAACTGTTTGCATGTGCAGTAATACATTACAGTGAATATAATCGATGCACAAACCAGTATAATTACGCCTATAAATGCATTTTTCAAGATACTGGTATAAAGGATATTAACACTGCCTGTCGTACCCACCACCAGGTTAAAACAAAGCTCTTTAATGGCATCACCAAACACTGATATGACTGATTCATGTATTTTATTATGAAAAGTCGAGTGAATAGTAAGAGAAGTTCTCTTCTTGGATTAGTGTACTGTAAATATATTATGTCGGTTGACTGATTTTGTTTGTAGTGTAACGTCCAGGGGCACATGTTTCATTCATGTTCAGAACGAGTATATTTTCGGACGTCCCAGTTATCATTTATTATCGTTATGGATAGGTGTGTATACATTGACGAGATGGTACACATGTACATACTTATACAACACCTTAATAATATCCCTATACACACACTGTACAATTTTTGTTTGAACATTTTTCAAAACAGAATCTTAAATCATGTAAATCAAAGGCAAACAAGGTTAATTACAATTAAAATCCTTGCATTGGAGGGGGTCGGTGACGACACCTCCCGGGACGTGTAGTGGCCAGTACTTCGCCCCTATTCGACCATTGGGATACCTGATATCAGATTATGGCTGAACAATAGACAATGAATCAAATGAAACTATATTTTATTCACAAATGTACAATAATTGCATGAATTTAAACAAAGTCGGATAAAACAGGAGTCAGCAAACTTTCTTAAATGGAGTTCAAAAATAAAGTAATTTCAAATGTAAAATGAAAAATAGAGTGTTCCCAGAGTTATTCTTTCAAGTAAAATAAAGTAAATTTGCTTCTCGTTGTGTTTTAAAGTAGTAAAATTGCACCAAAAAGGGTTGACTAACTCTGGCGAACTGCACCGAAGTGGTGGCTAACTCTAGACTTTAGTGGTACTAATTTTAGTTCCGGCGAGTATTTGGAGGCCTGTGCAAGGCCGACTCCGACTGAATATCAAATGATATCATAAACTTGTCATTAAACAGGCCAACTTTAACATAAAAGGTACTGAAGAAAAGTTAAATAAATGAATATTCTTAAAACATTATAAAAACATCAAAAGTTAAATACTAAAACAGTTAAATAAATAATCCTTACTTTTATCTTACTATGTTTAAACCAAATCAAACCAAAAATAAACATTTACATACTAAATAATTAATCTGTCCAAATTAAGGGGAATTAACCTAGGCACATCAAGGCACATCTATTACAATCCTCCCCCCTTAGGACAAATATTAAAGAAATTGATATTTGGGAAAAGAACTATTTAAAATAGATGTGTTCAAAACAATTAACAAAAATATAAATCAATGCAAATAAAATGTCAATAAATGTCACAAAAATGTCAATAAATGTCACAAAAATGTCAAATAACACACGGTACAACCATTGGAAAAGTTCCACACGGTATAAATATCCAGGAAGAGTCGGTAAACGGCACAAATTATAAAATATGGTCCATAGAATATAAATTTAAACGGACACAGTTATACAGCATTCAATAAAACACAGTTCTAGATTCAAACGGAAACGGAAATGTTAATACGGATAGTCTGCATGGTCCAAGTTGTCATGTATGTCATTGAAAACCACAGTGAGAAAAGCACACGAGGATTTTAAGGAAACATTGTGACATCACACGTAATACGATGTCATTAAATAACTACCGATCAAAATGATGCTAAGAACAGGTGGCAGTGTTGCATGGAGAAACAGTTGCCTCAAGGTTTAACTCGAAATATCGAGCAGAAAAGATCATTAACTAAGCATTTCTTATATAATATCAAGACCATAGCAACAGTTTTTATATCAGCATATTTTCAACATTCTGACTGTTATGTCACTTGCATAAATACCCCTAATAAACAATATAGAGCTTGCTTAATAAAACAAAATGCTTACCAGTTATTCAGAACTTTTTATAAACCCCTAATTTGACATTTCAGTTTACATAGCAATGATATGTCTGAAACAGAAATAAGATTACTCAGGTTTTGTTATCATTTGATTTAAATGCATAAGTAGTATCATGATAATTGAGAGAGAAAAAAAAAATCTTTGAAAGTTAAACACAAAAAAGAGAGATGCTTCTCCCTTGTGGCTTACAAACCTTCATTTAAACCTTTTATACGAGGAGCAATCAGAAGTAGCTTAATAGCTGAATAGGTGTAGCGCTATTTTTCCAAAAGGTTTGACCCTCCACATTTTCTTTGAGAAAAGACAATATCTTGTGATTTGCTAGTGTGCAATAAAATATAATTATTCATGATTTTCTTAAGACATGTTTGTCTGTTATTTGCATATTCTAATGACCAGCTTATAATTAACGGTCAAATTATTGGTGTAAAGCACACGTAATGATGTATCAAATTTTATTCGTATGAAGTGTGTTATTTCCCTTGATTTTCAGTTATTCCTGTAGACTGGAATGATAATTACATAACAATGTCTTTAGTGTGTCATGTTTACTTACAATGTAATACTATTAAATGTTTCCATAAAACGTTCGTGCTTTTCAAGTCAATAACAAGTGCCTTTCGGCGTCTCTAGGGAGTTTTGATTGTGCCTAAAAGAAGTGTTCAATTTGATCATGCTAGCAAAGATTTACCTAAATTTAAAGATCGCTATGTTGTTTTCTTTCACTACTTATTGCAGGTGACCACGATTTAAAAGTGTTTGTGTTCACGCTAGATGCAAATGAGAGTGTGAGACAAGAGATCGTTAGCAACAAAATGTCACTTGTTGTTAGAAATAAAATATCCAAACCACTATTTCCCGATCAATAGAACTTTGCATATGTTATTCCCTTTTTCAAAAGTGATGACAAATCATTACCCTCTTAATACAGGCTTGATTTAATATATTAACAACTATGTTTTCAAAAGTAAAACACATTTATACCTCAGTATTCGGTGTTAGGGCCGTTATGATGTTTAAAATATATTAATGATATGGTTTGATTTGACAATGAGTCAATGACTCTTGAGGCGAATGTTTTTTTTAAAGATAATACGTCTATAGATCTTACTGTACCTAATGAATTTAATATTTTGTTATTGTTTAAGGAAGTGGTCAAAAAGAAGGCTGGTAAAGTTTATCCAAATATAACAGAATTATTAATAGTTATGATATTCAATATGAGATACTATACAAAGTAATTTTTCCTTTTATTTTGAGGATGTTACGTATACATTAGAAACAGTTCATACGCATAAGTATCTCGGTGTCATATTTAGTAATGATTTTGAATGGGGTAATCATGATGATAAACTGATGAAAAATAAACCTTCAAAGTAGCTTAATATTTTACAAAAAAGGAAATGTACACTAAGACATTGTAAGAAGGGAATATTTGGAGAAAAATTACATCACTTGTATTTGTCCAATTCTGGTGTATTTATCACAAGTTAGGGATAACAATGAGAAAGTAAATTCTGATCCATTGGAGAGTAACCATATCGAGGCTGCTCGAATAGTTACGGGATTAACAAATAACGACAGTGGGAACAGTATCTTTAATGAGGCGTAATTTGAAGGAAAAAAATAACGGAAGATGGGAGGTTAAAACACTAGCTTTTTTTTATAAGATTAAATAACCAAGCTCCAGATAATTTGGTTCCGAATTTTGTATCAGATATTAATTATAATAATTTGAGTAACAATCAGAATACCACAATTCCCGTAAACCATTCATCAACTACTCTAGTCTTTTTCATCATTCATTACATTGTGGAATCCTTTGGACAGAAATGTTAGACCTATTGCTTAATTGTTTTGTTTAAACGAAAGTTGCATAAACTATAATATAGAAACAAAAAAATCTCCGCGATTTTTTTTTCGAGGAAGACCATTTGCGTTTTTTACAACAGATGAAGCGTTCTGCATTCTGACTCTATCAAATCAAATTTGATACAAAGTATTAATTGTTCCTGTGGTTTAATCAATGAAAATATCGACCACTATTTAATTTATTGTAGTAATTTTTCATCACCTAGAAATCTATTGTCAAATAAAATTACAAGTGTTTTTAATGTCGATATTACAATCGATTTACTATGTTGTCGGGGTGATGCGTTGAGTACTGAAGAAAATTATGTTAAGTGTCTGTCTTTTTAAAAGTATATAAAAATACCGAACGTTTTTCTGTGCGTTGATAACGGAAATTCCCTGTCAACAATACATGCGATTAAAATATTTCTAAACAACGACATCGTGTCATACAGTGCAAAACTAAAAAGTGCAAAGGGGGTTTGTCTTCATACTGTCATTATGTCATTCAAATGTATCATGTTACACAGGTAATACTTGTCGTTATTGAAGTAAAACAAAATCTATCAAATGAAGTCCTGGCATGTTAGATTTAAACCTTTGCAGTAAGTTTATTGATTTGTATTATGATTTCTTAAATGGTTAATTGTAGAAATTCTTGATTTATTTGTTTTGAAATTTGAAGAACAGTTCTGTCCTTGCAAATGCTTGCCAAAGGTTACATTTGATTAAACTATGAACTGTATTATATTGAACGTTATTTCCCCCTTTTTTAAAAAGCTTTTATCACTGATATTCCAAAATGAACCTGGATTTTCTATCAAGTAGACCTAGGTTACCCGGCTTCTCTTTGCACCTAGTGCAGACAAAAGTATTGCCGTTGAACATTTTTATTAACTTTTCTGTAAGGGTGAAGAAGGGTGTCCAACCCCAACTTTGAACCTACTTTGAATAAAACTAAGCCGAACAAGACCCTGGGTTTTTCTCAAGTAGACCTCAGCTATTAAGCTTCACTTTGCACCTAGTGCGGACAAAAGTATTGCCGTAGAACATTTGTCATTAACTGTTCACTAAGGGTGGGTAGGATGTCCGACCCCAACTTTGGACCTACTTTTAAAAAAACTAAGCCGAAGAACACCCTGGATTTTTCTCAAGTAGACATAAGCTACCCATCTTCCCTTTGCACCTAGTGCGGACGAAAGTTTGGCTGTAGAACATTTTTTATTAACTTTTCTGTAATGGTGGTAAAAGGGTGTCCGACCCCAACTTTGGACCTACTTTAAAAAAAAACTAATCCGAACAACACCCTGGATTTTTTTTATCAAGTAGACATCAGCTACCCAGCTTTCCTCTGCACCTAGTGCGGACGAAAGTATTGCTGTAGAACATTTTTTTATTGACTTTTCTGTAAGGGTTGGGTAAGGTGTCCGACCCCAACTTTAGACCTACTTTAAAAGAAAAAAAAATAAGCCGAACAACACCCTGCATTTTTTCTCAAGTAGACCTCAGCTACCCAGCTTCCCAGCTTCCCTTTGCACCTAGTGCGGACATAAATATTCCCGTAGAACATTTTGTATTAACTTCTCTGTAAGTCTGCGGCAGGGTTTCCGACCCCAACTTCAGACCTACTATAAAAAAAAAAAAACTAAGTCAAAAACCCTGGATTTTTTCTCAAGTAGACCTCAGCTACCCAGCTTCCCTTTTTAACCTAGTGCAGACAAAAGTACTGCCGTATAACATTTTTTATTAACTTTTCTGTAAGGGCGAGGTAGGGTGTCCGACCCCAACTTTGGACTTACTTTAAAAGAAAAAACCTAAGCCGAACAACACCCTAGAATTTTCTCATGTTGACCTCAGCTATCAAGCTGCATTTCCACCTAATGCGGACAAAAGTTTTGCCGTACAACATATTTTTATTAACTTTTCTTAAAGGATGGGGTAGGGTGTCCGACCCCAACTTTTGACCTACTTTAAAAAAAAACTAAGCCGATGAACATCCTGGATTTTTTCGATATAGATCTCAGCTACCCAGCTTCCTTTTGCACCTAGTGCAGACAAATGTTTTGCCGTAGAACATTTTGTTTTATTAATTTTTCTGTAAGGTTGGGGTGAGGTGTCCGACCGCAACTGTGGATCTACTTAAAAACAAAACTAAGCCGAAAAACATCTGTATTGTTATCAAGTAGACCTCAGATACGCAGCTCCATTTCCACCTAGTGCGGATAAAGGTTTTGCCGTACAACATATGTTTATTAACTTTTCTTATAGGGTAGGGTAGGGTGTCCGACACCAACTTTTGACTTACTTTCAAAAAAAAAACCTAAGCCGAAGAACACCCTGGATTTTTTCTTAAGTAGATCTCAGCTATCCAGCTTCCCTTTGCACCTAGTGCGGACAGAAGTATTGCCGTAGAACATTTTTTATTAACTTTCGGTGTCATACTCAAACTGTGGACCTACTTAAAATCAAAACTAAGCCGAAGAACACTCTGGATTTTTATCAAGTAGACCTCAACTACCCAGCTTCCCTTTGCACCTAGTGCAAACACAAGTTTTGCCGTACATCTTTATAAATAAACTTTTTAGTAAGGGTTGGTTAGGGTGTCCGACCCCAACTTTGGACCTAGTTTAAAACAAAAATAAGCCGAACAACACCCGGGATTTTTTATCAAGTTGAAAACAGCAACCCAGCTTCCCTTTGCACCTAAATCGGACAAAAGTATTTCCTTAGAATTTGTTTTTATTAACTTTTCTGTAATATAGGGATAGGATGTCCGACCCCAACTTTGGACCTACATGAAATAAAAACTAAGCCGAACAACACCCGGGATTTTTTTGCAAGTAGACCTTAGCTACCCAGCTTCCCTTTGCACCTAGTGCAGACAACAGTATTGCCGTAGAACATTTTTTATTAACTTTTCTGTAAGTGTGGGGTAGGGTGTCCGACCAAACAATGGACCTACTTAAAAACAAAACTAAGCCAAACAACACCCTGAATGTTTTTCTCAAGTAGACACCATCTACCCAGCTTCACGTTGCACCTAGCGCAGACAAAATAATTGCCGTAGAACATGTTTTATTAACTTTTCTGTAAGGGTGGGGTAGGGTGTCCGATCCCAACTGTATACCTACTTAAAAAAAAAAACTAAGACGAACAACACCCTGGATTTTTTTACAAGTAAACCTCAGCTACCCAGCTTCCCATTGCACCTAGTGCAGACACAAGTATTGTTGTAGAACATTTTTTATGAACTTTTCTGTAAGGGTCGGTAGGGTGTCCGACTCGAACTTTGGACTTACTTGAAAAAAAAACTAAGACGAACAACACCCTAGAGTTTTTATCATGTTGACCCCAGCTACCCAGATCGATTTTCGCCTAGTGCGGACAAAAGTATTGCCATACAACATATTTTTATTAACTGTTCTTAAAGGTTGAGTTGGGGTGTCCGACCCCAACTGTGGACCTACTTAAAAACAAAACTAAGCCGAAAACACCCTGGATTTTTTATCAAGTAGACCTCAGCTACCCAGCTTCTCTTTGCACCTAGTGCAGACACAAGTTTTGCCGTACAACTTTATTGATAAACTTTTTCTTGAGGGTTGAGTAGGGTGTCCGACCCAAACTTTGGACCTAGTTAAAAAAAAAAACAATTAAGCAGAACAACACCATGGATTTTTTATCAAGTACACATCAGCAACCCAGCTTCCCTTTGAACCTAGTGCGGACAAAAGTATTGCCGTAGAACATATTTTTATTAACTTTTCTGTAAGGGTGGGATAGGATGTCCGACCTCAACTTTGGACCTACATAAACAAAACTAACCCGAACAACACCCTGGATTTGTCCTCAAGTAGACTTCAGCTACCCAGCTTCCCTTTGCGCCTAGTATGGACAAAAGTATTGGGTAGAACATTTTTTTTTTTATTAACCTATCTGTAAGGGTGGGATAGGATGTCTGACCACAAATTTGGACCTACTTAAAAAATAAAGTAAGCCGAACAAAACTCTGGATTTTTTATCAAGTAGACATGAGCTACCCAGCTTCCCTCTGCACTTAGTGCAGACAAAAAGTATTGGGTAGAACATTTTTTTATTAACCTATCTGTAAGGGTGGGATATGATGTCCGACCCCAACTTTGGACCTACTTAAAAAATAAACTAAGCCGAACAAAACTCTGGATTTTTTATCAAGTAGACATCAGCTACCCAGCTACCCTTTGCACCTATTGCAGACAAAAGTTTTGCCGTAGAACTTTTTTTTATTAACTTTTCTGTAAGGGTGGGATAGGATGTCCGATTCCAACTGTGGACCTACTCAAGAAAAAACTAAACCGAAGAACACATAAGGTTTTTTCTCATGTTGACTTCAGCTACGCAGCTCCATTTCCACATAGTGCGGACAAAGGTTTTGCCGTACAACATATTTTTATTAAAGGGTGGGGAAGGGTGTCCGATCTCAACTTTGGACCTACATAAAAACTAACCCGAACAACACTCTGGATTTGTTTTCAAATAGGCCTCAGCTACCCATCTTCCCTTTGCACCAATTGCAGACACAAGTTTTGCCGTAGAACATTTTTAATAAACTTTTCAGTAAAGGTTTGGTAGGGTGTCCGACCCCAACTTTGGGCCTAGTTAAAAAAAATGAAGCCGAACAACACCCTTAATATTTTATCAAGTAGACATCAGCTTCTAAGCTTCCCTTTTCACCTAATGCGGACAAAAGTATTGCCGTAGAACATTTTTTATTAGCTTTCCTGTAGGGGTGGAGTAGTCTGTCCGACCACAACTGTGGACCTACTTAAAAACAAAACTAAGCCGAAAAAGACCCTGTATTTTTTATCAAGTAGACATCAGCAACCCAGCTTCCTTTGCACCTAGTGGGGACAAAAGTATTGACTTAGAACATTGTTTTATTAACTTGTATGTAAGGGTGGGTAGGGTGTCCGACCCGAACTTTGGACCTACTGTAAAAGAAAAAAACTAAGCTGAACAACACCCTAGATTTTTTATCATGTTGACCTCAGCTACCCAGCTCCCTTTCCACCTAGTGCGGACAAAAGTTTTGCCGTGGAACATTTTTTATTATTAACCTTTCTTAAAGGGTGGGGTATGGTGTCCGACCCCAGCTGTGGACATACTTAAAAACAAAGCTAAACCGAAAAACACCCTTGATTTTTTGTCAAGTAGACCTCAGCTACCCAGATTTCCTTTGCATCTAGTGCAGACACAAGTTTTGCCGTACTACATTATTAATAAACATTTTTGGTGAGGGTTTGGTAATGTTTCCGACCCAAACTTTGGACCTAGGTAAAAAAAAAAGATTAAGCCGAACAACATCCTGGATTTTTTATCAAGTATACATCAGCAACCAAGCTTCCCTTTGCACCTAGTGCGGACAAAATTATTGCCGTAGAACATTTTTTTATTAATTTTTCTGTAAGGGTGGGATAGGATGTCCGACCTCAACTTTGGATCTACATAAACAAAACTAACCCGAACAACACCTAGGATTTGTCCTCAAGTAGACCCAGCTACCCAGCTTCCCTTTGCACCTAGTCCGGACAAAAGTATTGGGTAGAACATTTTTTTATTAACCTATCTGTAAGAGTGGGATAGGAGGTCCGACCCCAATTTCGGACCTACTTAAAAAATAAAGAAAGCCGAACAAAACTCTGGATTTTTTATCAAGTAGACATCAGCTACCCAGCTTCCTTTTGCACCTATTGCAGAAGTTTTTTTTTGCCGTAGAACATTTTTTATTACATTTTCTGTAAGGGTGGGATAGGATATCCGACCCCAACTTTGAACCTACTCAAGAAAAAAACTAACCCGAAGAACACCCTAGATTTTTTGTCATGTTGACTTCAGCTACGCAGCTCCATTTTCAGCTAGTGAGGACAAAGGTTTTGCCGCACAACATATTTCTATTAACTTTTCTCTAAGGGTGGGTTAGTGTCCGATCCCAACTGTGGACCTAAGTCGTAGAACATCCTTGATTTTTTATCAAATAGATATCAGTTACCCAGCTTCTCTTTGTACCTAGTGCAGACTAAAGTATTGCCGTAGAACATTTTGTTTTATTAATTTTTCTGTAAGGTTTGGGTAGGGTGTCCGACCCCAACTATGGACCTACTTAAAACCAAAACATAGTCGAAAAACACCCTGGATTTTTTTTTAACAAAGTAGACATCAGCTACCCAGCTTCCCTTTGCACCTAGTGCAGACAAAAGTATTGCCGTAGAACAATGTGTATTAACTGTTCTGTAAGGGTGGGGTAGGGTGTCCGACCTCACTTTGGGACCTAGTTAATAAAAAAACAAAACTAAGCCGAACAACACCCTGGATTTTTTCTCAAGTAGACCTCAGCTACTTAGCTCCCCTTTGAAACTAGTGGAGACAAAAGTATTGCCGTAGAAAATTTTTAATTAACTTTTCTTTAAGGTTGGGTTAGCGTGTCCGACCCCAACTGAAGACCTACTTAAAAACAAAACTAAGCCGAACACCACCCTTGATTTTTTCTCAAGTAGACCTCAGCTGCCCAGCTTCCCTTTGCACCTATATAGCTAGTGCAGACAAAAGTATTGCCGTAGAACAAATTAATTAACTTTTCTGTAAGGGTGGGATAGGATGTCCGACCCCAACTTTGGACCTACTTAAAAAAATAATTAAACCGAACAACGTCCAGGACTTTTTATTAAGTAGACATCAGCTTACCAGCTTCCCTTTGCACCTTGTGCGGAAAAACGTTTTGCCGTAGAACATGTTTATTAAAAATTTTAGTTAGGGTTAGGTAGATATGCGACCCCAACTTTGGATCTAGTTAAAAAAAAAATTATGCCGAACAACACCCTGAATTTTTTATCAAGTAGACATCAGCTTCTAAGCTTCCCTTTTCACATAGTGCGGACGAAAGTATTGTCGTAGAACATTTTTTATTAACTTTTCTGTAAGGGAGGGGTAGGGTTTCCGACCCCAACTGTGGACCTACTTTCAAAGAAAAAAAAAAATAAGCCGAACAACACCCTTTCTCATGTTGACCTCAGCTAAGCAGCACCATTTCCATCTAGTGCTGACAAAGGTTTTGCCGTACAACATATGTTTATTAACTTTTCTTAAAGGGTGTGGTAGGGTGACGACCCCAACTTTTGACCTACTTTAAAAAAAAAAAAAACCGAAGAACACCCTGGATTTTTTCTCAAGTAGATCTCAGCTACCAGCTTCTCTTTGCACCTAGTGCAGACTAAAGTATTGTCGTAGAACATTTTCTTAATTAACTTTTCTGTAAGGTTGGGGAAGGGTGTCCGACCCTAATTTTGGAGCTAGTCGGACACCTACTTAAAAGCAAAACTAAGCCGAACAACACCCTGGATTTCTTCTTTTGTTGACCTCAGCTATCCAGCTCCATTTTTACCTAGTGCGGACAAAAGTTTTGCCGTACAAAATATTTTTATTAACTTTTCTGTAAAGGTGGGTTAGGGTGTCCGACCCCAACTGTGGACCTACTTAAAAACAAACTAAGTCGAACAACACCCTGGATTTTTTATCGAGGAGACATCAGCTACTAAGTATCTCTTTCCACCTAGTGCGGACGAAAGTTTTGCCGTAGAACATTTTTTATTAACTTTTCTGTAAAGTTGGGGTAGGGTGTCCGACCCCAACTTTGGACCTACTTTAAAAGAAAAAAAAAAGCCAAACAACACCTTAAATTTTTCTCGTGATGACCTCAGATACGCAGCTCCATTTGCACCTAGTGCGGACAAAGGTTTGGCCGTACAACATATGTTTATTAACTTTTCTTAAAGGGTAGGGTAGGGTGTCCGACACCAACTTTTGACCTTCTTTCAAAAAAATAACCTAAGCCGAAGAACACAATGGATTTTTTCTTAAGTAGATCTCAGCTATCCAGTTTCTCTTTCGCACCTAGTGCAGACTAAAGTATTGTCGTAGAACATTTTTTCTATTAACCTTTCTGTAAGGTTAGGGTAGAGTGTCCGACCCCAACTGTGGACATACTTAAAAACAAAACTAAGACGCAAAACACCCTGGATTTTTTATCAAGTAGACATCAGCTACCTAGCTGCCCTTTGTACCTAGTTCACACAAAATAATTGTGGTAGAACAATTTTTATTACATTTTCTGTGAGGGTGGGGTAGAGTGTCCAACTCTAATTTTGGACCTAGTCGGACACCGACTTAAAAGCAAAACTAAGCCGAACAACACCCTGGATTTCTTCTTTTGTTGACCTCAGCTATCCAGCTCCATTTCCACCTAGTGCGGACAAAAGTTTTGCCGTACAAAATATTTTTATTAACTTTTCTGTTAGGTGGCGGTAGGATGTCCGTCCCCGACTGTGGATCTACTTAAAAATAAAACTAAGCCGAACAACACCCTGGATTTTTTCTCAAGTAGACCTCAGCTACTTAGCTTCCCTTTGCAGCTAGTGCAGACAATAGCATTGCCGTAGAATATTTTTAATTAACTTTTCTGTAAGGGTGGGCTAGGTTGTCCGACCCCAACTGTGGACCTACTTAAAAACAAACTAAGCCGAATAACACCCTTGATTTTTTATCGAGGAGATATCAACTACTAAGCATCTCTTTGCACCTAGTGCGGACGAAAGTTTTGCCGTAGACCATTTTTTATTAACTTTTCTGTAAGGTTGGGGTAAAGTGTCCGACCCCAATTTTGGACCTACTTTAAAAGAAAAAAAATAAGCCAAACAACACCTTAAATTTTTCTCGTGTTGACCTCAGATACGCAGCTCCATTTCCACCTAGTGCGGACAAAGGTTTTGCCTTACAACATATGTTTATTAACTTTTCTTAAAGGGTAGGGTAGGGTGTCTGACACCAACTTTTGACCTACTTTCACAATCAAAACCTAAGCCGAAGAACACCCTGGATTTTTTCTTAAGTAGATCTCAGCTATCCAGCTTCACTTTCGCACCTAGTGTAGACTAAAGTTTTGCCGTACAACATTTTTTCTATTAACTTTTCTGTAAGGTTAGGGTAGAGTGTCCGAGCCCAACTGTGGACATACTTAAAAACAAAACTAAGCCGCAAAACACCCTGGATTTTTTATCAAGTAGACATCAGCTACCTAGCTGCCCTTTGAACCTAGTGCACACAAAAATATTGTTGTAGAACAATTTTTATTAACTTTTTTGTGAGGGTGGGGTAGGGTGTCCGACCCAAACTTTGGACCTAGTTAATAAAAAAAAAAAATAAGCCGAACAGCACCCTGGATGTGCTATCAAGTAGACATCAGCTACCCAGCTTCCTTCTGCACCTAGTGCGGACAAAAGTATTGCCGTAGAACATTTTTAATTAACTTTTCTGAAAGTGTAGGTTAGGGTGTCCGACCCCAACTTTGGACCTACTTAAAAACAAAACTAAACCGAACAACACCGAGGATTTTTTCTCAAGTAGACCTCAGCTACTTAGGTTCCCTTTGTAACAAGTGCAGACAAACGCATTGCCTTAGAACATTTTAAATTAACTTTTCTGTAAGGGTGGGTTAGAATGTCCGACCCAACTGTGGACCTACTTAAAAACAAAACTAAGCCGAACAACAAGCTGGATTTCTTATCGAGGAGACATCAGCTACTAAGCTTCCCTTTTCACCTAGTGCGGACGAAAGTTTAGAACATTTTTTATTAACTTTTCTGTAAGGTTTGGGTAGGGTGTCCGACCCCAACTTTGGACCTACTTTAAAAGAAAAAAAACTACGCCGAACAACACCCTAAATTTTTCTCGTGTTGTCCTCAGTAAGCAGCTCCATTTCCACCTAGTGCGGACAAAGGTTTTGCCGTACAACATATGTTTATTAACTTTTCTTAAAGGGTAGGGTAGGGTGACGACCCCAACTTTTGACCTACTTAAGAAAAAAACCTAAGCCGAACAACACCCTGGATTTTTTTCAAGTAGATCTCAGATACCAGCTTCTCTTTGCACCTAGTGCAGACTAAAATATTGTCATAGAACATTTTTTTAATTAACTTTTTTGTAATGTTGGGGAAGGGTGTCCGACTTCAACTGTGGACATACTTAAAAACAAAACTAAGCCGCAAAACACCCTGGATTTTTGATCAAGTAGACATCAGCTACCCAGCGTCCCTTTGCACCTAGTGCACACAAAATTATTGCGGTAGAACAATTTTTATTAACCTTTCTGTAAGTGTGGGGTAGGGTGTCCGACCCTAATTTTGGACCTAGTCGGACACCTACTTAAAAGCAAAACTAAGCCAAACTACACCCTGGATTTTTTCTTTTGTTGACCTCAGATACGCAGCTCCATTTCCACCTAGTGCGGACAAAAGTTTTGCCGTACAAAATAGTTTTATTAACTTTTCTGTAAGGGTACGGTAGGATGTCCGTCCCCGACTGTGGATCTACTTCAAAATAAAACTAAGCCGAACAACACCCTGGATTTTTTCTCAAGTTTACCTCAGCTACCAGCTTCTCTTTGCACCTAGTGCAGACTTAAGTATTGTCGTAGAACATTTTTTTAATTAACTTTTCTGTAAGGTTGGGGAAGGGTGTCCGACCTCAACTGTGGACATACTTAAAAACAAAACTAAGCCGCAACACAACCTGGATTTGTTATCAAGGAGACATCAGCTACCCAGCGTCCCTTTGCACCTAGTGCACACAAAATTATTGCGGTAGAACAATTTTTATTAACCTTTCTGTAAGTGTGGGGTAGGGTGTCCGACCCTAATTTTGGACCTAGTCGGACACTTACTTAAAAGCAAAACTAAGCCGAATAACACCCTGGATTTTTTCTTTTGTTGACCTCAGCTATGCAGCTCCATTTCCACCTAGTGCGGACAAAAGTTTTGCCGTACAAACTATTTTTTATTAACTTTTCTGTAAGGGTGCGGTAGGGTGTCCGTCCCCGACTGTGGATCTACTTAAAAATAAAACTAAGCCGAACAACACCCTGGATTTTTTCTCAAGTAGACCTCAGCTACTTATATATATATTTAGCTTCCCTTTGCAACTAGTGCAGACAATAGCATTGCCGTAGAATATTTTTAATTAACTTTTCTGTAAGGGTGGGTTAGGGTGTCCGACCCCAACTGTGGACATACTTTAAAACAAACTAAGCCGAACAACACCCTGGATTTTTTTATCTAGGAGACATCAGCTACTAAGTATCTCTTTGCACCAAGTGCGGACGAAAGTTTTGCCGTAGAACATTTTTTATTAACTTTTCTGTAAGGTTTGGGTAGGGTGTCCGACCCCAACTTTGGACCTACTTTAAAAGAAAAAAAAAGCCAAACAACACCTTAAATTTTTCTCGTGTTGACCTCAGCTACGCAGATCCATTTCCTACTAGTACGGACAAAGGTTTTACAGTACAACATATGTTTATTAACTTTTCTTAAAGGGTAGGGTAGGGTGTCCGACACCAATTTTTGACCTACTTTAAAAAAAACCTAAGCTGAAGAACACCCTGGATTTTTTCTTAAGTAGATCTCAGCTATCCAACTTCTCTTTCGCACCTAGTGCAGACTACAGTATTGTCGTATAACATTTTTTTTATTAACTTTTCTGTAAGGTTGGGGTAGAGTGTCCGACTCCAACTGTGGACATACTTAAAAACAAAACTAAGCCGCAAAACAACCTGTATTTTTTATCAAGTAGACATCAGCTACCTAGCTGCCCTTTGAACCTAGTGCACACACAATTATTGTGGTAGAACAATTTTTATTAACTTTTCTGTGAGGATGGGGTAGGGTGTCCGACCTCAACTTTTGACATAGTTATAAAAAAGAATAAGCCGAACAGCACCCTGGATGTTCTATCAAGTAGACATCAGCTACCCAGCTTACTTCTGTACCTAGTGCGGCCAAAAGTATTGCCGTAGAACATTTTTAATTAACTTTTCTGAAAGGGTAGATTAGGGTGTCCGACCCCAACTTTGGACCTACTTAAAAACAAAATTAAACCGAACAACACCGAGGATTTTTTCTCAAGTAGACCTCAGCTACTTAGCTTCCCTTTGCAACAAGTGCAGACAAAAGCATTGCCTTAGAACATTTTAAATTAACTTTTCTGTAAGGGTTGGTTAGAATGTCCGACCCAACTGTGGACCTACTTAAAAACAAAACTAAGCCGAACAACACCCTAGATTTTTCTCGTGTTAACCTCAGTAAGCAGCTCTATTTCCACCTAATGCGGACAAAGGTTTTGCCGTACAACATATGCTTATTAACTTTTCTTAAAGGGTAGGGTAGGGTGTGCGACCCCAACTTTTGACCTACCTAAGCCGAAAAACACCCTGGATTTTTTTTATCAAGTAGACATCAGCTACCCAGCTTCCCTTTGCACCTAATGCAAACAAAATCATTGCCGGAGAACAATTTTTATTAATCTTTCTTAAAGGGTGGGGTAGGGTCACCGATCCCAACTTTTGACCTACTTTAAAAAAAACTAAGCCGAAGAACACTCTGGTTTTTTTCTCAAGTAGATATCAGCTATCAAGCTTCTCTTTGCGCCTAGTGCAGACTAAAGTATTGATGTAGAACATTTTTGTTATTTACTTTTCTGTAAGGTTGGGGAAGGGGGTCCGACTTCAACTGTGGACATTCTTAAATACAAAACTAAGCGGCAAAACACCCTGGATTTTTTATCAAGTAGACATCAGCTACCCAGCTTCCTTCTGCACCTAGTGCAGACAAAAGTATTGCAGTAGAACAATTTTAATTCATTTTTCTGTAAGGGTAGGTTAGGGTGTCCGACCCCAACTTTGGACCTACTTTAAAAACAAAACTAAACCGTACAACACCCAGGATTTTTTCTCAAGTAGACCTCAGCTACTAAGGTTCCCTTTGCAACTAGTGCAGACAAAAGCATTGCCGTAGAACATTTTTAATTAACTTTTCTGTAAGGGTGGGTTAGGGTGTCCGATCCCTACTGTGGACCTACTTACAAACAAAACTAAGCCAAACAACACCCTGGATTTTTTCTCAGGTAGACTTCAGCTGCCCAGCTTCCCTTTTCACCTATATAGCTAGTGCAGACAAAAGTATTGCCGTAGAACATTTTTTATTAACTTTTCTGTACGGGTGGAATAGGTTGTCCGACTCCAACTTTGGACCTAGTTAAAAAAAAAATTTAAGCCAAACAACACCCTGAATTTTTTATCAAATAGACCTCAGCTGCCCAGCTTCCCTTTGCACCTAGTGAATACAAAAGTTTTGCCGTAGGACATTTTTAATTAACGTTTCTGTAAGGGTGGGTTAGGGTGTCCGACCCTAACTTTGGACCTTTTAAAAAAAAAAAATTAAGCCGAACAACACTCTGGATTTTTTCACAAATAGACCTCAGCTGCCCGGCTTCCCTTTGCACCTAGCGCAGACAAAAGTTTTGCCGTAGGACATTTTTAGTTAACTTTTCTGTGAGGGTGGGTTAGGGTGTCCGACCCCAACTTTTGACCTACTTTAAAAAAAACTAAGCCGAAGAACACTCTGGTTTTTTTCTCAAGTAGATCTCAGCTATCAAGCTTCTCTTTGCGCCTAGTGCAGACTAAAGTATTGATGTAGAACATTTTTTTTATTTACTTTTCTGTAAGGTTGGGGAAGGGGGTCCGACTTCAACTGTGGACATACTGAAATACAAAACTAAGCCGCAAAACACCCTGGATTTTTTCTCAAGTAGACATCAGCTACCCAGCTTCCTTCTGCACCTAGTGCAGACAAAAGTATTGCAGTCGAAAATTTTTAATTTACTTTTCTGTAAGGGTAGGTTAGGGTGTCCGACCCTAACTTTGGACCTACTTTAAAAACAAAACTAAACCGTACAACACCCAGGATTTTTTCTCAAGTAGACCTCAGCTACTAAGGTCCCCTTTGCACCCCTTTGCAACTAGTGCAGACAAAAGCATTGCCGTAGAACATTTTTAATTAACTTTTCTGTAAGGGTGGGTTAGGGTGTCCGATCCCTACTGTGGACCTACTTACAAACAAAACTAAGCCAAACAGCACCCTGGATTTTTTCTCAGGTAGACTTCAGCTGCCCAGCTTCCCTGTTCACCTATATAGCTAGTGCAGACAAAAGTATTGCCGTAGAACATTTTTTATTAACTTTTCTGTACGGGTGGGATAGGTTGTCCGACTCCAACTTTGGACCTAGTTAAAAAAAAAATTTAAGCCGAACAACACCCTGATTTTTTTCTCAAATAGACCTCAGCTGCCCAGCTTCCCTTTGCACCTAGTGAATACAAAAGTTTTGCCGTAGGACATTTTTAATTAACGTTTCTGTAAGGGTGGGTTAGGGTGTCCGACCCGAACTTTGGACCTTTTAAAAAAAAAAAATTAAGCCGAACAACACTCTGGATTTTTTCACAAATAGACCTCAGCTGCCCGGCTTCCCTTTGCACCTAGCGCAGACAAAAGTTTTGCCGTAGGACATTTTTAATTAACTTTTCTGTAAGGGTTGGTTAGGGTGTCCGACCCCAACTTTGGACCTAGTTAACAAAAAGTTAAGCCGAACAACACCCTGGATTTTTTTCTCAAGTAGACACAAGCTACCCTGCTTCCTTTTGTACCTAGTGCGTACAAAAGTATTGCCGTAGAACATTTGTAATTATTTTTTGTGTAAGGTAGAGTTAGGGTGTCCGACCCCAACTGTGGACCTACTTAAAAACAAAACTAAGCCGAACAACACCTTTGATTTTTTCTGAAGTAGACCTCAGCTGTCCAGCTTCCCTTTGCACCTAGTGCAGACAAAAATATTGTCATAGAACATGGATATAGGAAGATGTGGTGTGAGTGCCAATGAGACAACTCTCCATACAAATAACAATTTAAAAAGTAAACCATTATAGGTTAAAGTACGGCCTTCAACACGGAGCCTTAGCTCACACCGAACAACATGGTTTATTTACTTTTCTGTTAGGGTGGGATAGGATATCGGACCCCAACTTTGGACCTAGTAAAAAAAAATTAAGCCGAACAACACTCAAGTAGACATCAGCTACCGAGCTTCCCTTTGCATCTAGTGCGGAAAACAGTATTCCCGTAGAACATTTTTTTTTAACTTTTCTGTAAGGGTGGGATAGGATGGCCGACTCTAACTTTGGACCTAGTCAAAAAAGTAAAATTAAGTCGAACAACACCCTGAATTTTTTATCATGTAGACATCAGCTACAATTCTTTCTTTTGCACCTAGTGCGTACAAAAGTAATGCAGTAGAACATTTTAATTAATTTTTATGTAAGGTAGGGTTAGGGTGTTCGACCCCAACTGTTGACCAACTTAAAATCAAAGCTAAGCCGAACAAAACCCGTGATTTTTTATCAAGTAGACATCAGCTACCCAGCTTCCCTTGCGGGCAAAAGTATTGCCGTAGAACATTTTTAATTAAATTTTCTGTAAGGGTGGGTTAGGGTGTCCAACCCCAACTGTGGACCCACTTAAAAACAAAACTAAGCCGAACAACACCCTTGATTTTTTTTCTCAAGTAGACCTCAGCTACTTAGCTTCCCTTGTGCAACTATTGCAGACAAAAGTATTGCCGTAGAACATTTTTAATTAACTTTTCTGTAAGGGTGGATTAGGGTCGCCGACCCCAACTGTGGACCTACTTAAAAACAAAACTAAGCCGAACAACACCCTTGAATTTTTTTCAAGTACACCTCAGCTGCCATTCTTCCATTTGCACCTATATAGCTAGTGCAGACAAAAGTGTTGCCGTAGAACACGTTTTATTAACCTTTCTGTAAGGGTGGAATAGGGTGTCCGACCCAAACTTTGGACCTAGTTAAGAAAAATTAAGCCGAACGACACCCTGGATTTTTTCTCAAGTAGACCTCAGTTAGGTAGCTTCCCTTTGCAACTTTGTGCAGACAAAAGTATTGTCGTAGAACATTTTTAATTAACTTTTCTGTAAATGTAGGTAAGGGTGTCCGACCCCAACCGTGGACCTACTTACACACAAAACTAAGCCAAACAACACCCTGGATTTTTTATCAAGTAGACATCAGCTACCCAGCTTCCCTGTGCACCTATATAGCTAGTGCAGACAAAAGTATTGCCGTAGAACATGTTTTATAGACTTTTCTGTAAGGGTGGGATAGGGTGTCCGACCCAAACTTTGGACCTAGTTAAAAACAAAGAAATTAAGCCGAACAACACCCTGGATTTTTTCTCAAGTAGACCTTAGCTAGTTAGCTTCCCTTTGCAACTAGTGCAGACAAAAGCATTGCCGTAGAATATTTTTAATTAACTTTTCTGTAAGGGTGGGTCAGGATGTCCGACCCCAACTGTGGACCTACTTAAAAACAAAACTAAGCCGAACAACACCCTTGATTTTTTTTCAAGTAGACCTCAGCTGCCCAGCTTCCTTTTGCACCTATATAGCTAGTGCAGACAAAAGTATTGCCGTAGAACATGTTTTATTAAATTTTCTGTAAGGGTGGGATAGGATGTCCGACCCCAACTTTGGACCTAGTAAAAAAAAAAATAAGCCGAACAACACCCTGGACTTTTTATCAAGTAGACATCAGCTACCCTGCTTCCCTTTCGACCTAGTGCGTACAAAAGTATTGCCGGAGAACATTTGTTATTAACTGTTCTGTAAGGGTGGGTTAGGGTGTCCGAACCCAAATGTGGACCTCCTTAAAAACAAAACTAAGCCGACCAAGACCCTGGAGTTTTTCTCAAGTATACCCCAGTTCGTTGCTTCCCTTTGCACCTAGTGCAGACAAAAGTATTGTCGTAGAACATTTTTAATTAACTTTTCTGTTAGGGTGGGTTAAGGTGTCCGACATCAACTGTGGACATACTTACAAACAAAACTAAGCCAAAAAAAAAAACCCTGAATTTTTTCTCAAGTAGAACTCAGCTGCCAAGCTTCCCTTTGCACCTAGTGCTTACAAATGTAATGCCGGAGAACATGTTTAATTAACTTTTCTGTAAGGGTGGGTTAGGGTGTCCAACCCCAACTGTGGACCCACTTAAAAACAAAACTAAGCCGAACAACACCCTTGATTTTTTCTCAAGTAGACCTCAGCTACTTAGCTTCCCTTGTGCAACTAGTGCAGACAAAAGTATTGCCGTAGAACATTTTTAATTAACTTTTCTGTAAGGGTGGGTTAGGGTCGCCGACCCCAACTGTGGACCTACTTAAAAACAAAACTAAGCCAAACAACACCCTTGAATTTTTCTCAAGTACACCTCAGCTGCCATGCTTCCATTTGCACCTATATAGCTAGTGCAGACAAAAGTGTTGCCGTAGAACACGTTTTATTAACCTTTCTGTAAGGGTGGAATAGGGTGTCCGACCCAAATTTTGGACCTAGTTAAAAAAAATTAAGCCGAACAACACCCTGGATTTTTTCTCAAGTAGACCTCAGTTAGGTAGCTTCCCTTTGCAACTTTGTGCAGACAAAAGTATTGTCGTAGAACATTTTTAATTAACTTTTCTGTAAATGTAGGTTAGGGTGTCCGACCCCAACTGTGGATCTACTTACACACAAAACTAAGCCGAACAACACCCTGGATTTTTTATCAAGTAGACATCAGCTACCCAGCTTCCCTGTGCAGCTATATAACTAGTGCAGACAAAAGTATTGCCGTAGAACATGTTTTATAGACTTTTCTGTAAGGGTGGGTTAGGGTCGCCGACCCCAACTGTGGACCTACTTAAAAACAAAACTAAGCCAAACAACACCCTTGAATTTTTCTCAAGTACACCTCAGCTGCCATGCTTCCATTTGCACCTATATAGCTAGTGCAGACAAAAGTGTTGCCGTAGAACACGTTTTATTAACCTTTCTGTAAGGGTGGAATAGGGTGTCCGACCCAAACTTTGGACCTACTTAAAAAAAAAGAAATTAAGCCGAACAACACCCTGGATTTTTTTCTCAAGTAGACCTTAGCTAGTTAGCTTCCCTTTGCAACTAGTGCAGACACAAGCATTGCCGTAGACTATTTTTAATTAACTTTTCTGTAAGGGTGGTTCAGGGTGTCCGACCCCAACTGTGGACCTACTTAAAAACAAAACTAAGCCGAACAACACCCTTGATTTTTTTTCAAGTAGACCTCAGCTGCCCAGCTTCCTTTTGCACCTATATAGCTAGTGCAGACAAAAGTATTGCCGTAGAACATGTTTTATTAAATTTTCTGTAAGGGTGGGATACGATGTCTGACCCCAACTTTGGACCTAGTAAAAAAAAAAATAAGCCAAACAACACCCTGAATTTTTTCTCAAGTAGAACTCAGCTGCCAAGCTTCCCTTTGCACCTAGTGCTTACAAATGTAATGCCGGAGAACATGTTTAATTAACTTTTCTGTAAGGGTGGGTTAGGGTGTCCAACCCCAACTGTGGACCTACTTAAAAACAAAACTAAGCCGAACAACACCCTTGATTTTTTCTCAAGTAGACCTCAGCTACTTAGCTTCCCTTGTGCAACTAGTGCAGACAAAAGTATTGCCGTAGAACATTTTTAATTAACTTTTCTGTAAGGGTGGGTTAGGGTCGCCGACCCCAACTGTGGACCTACTTAAAAACAAAACTAAGCCGAACAACACCCTTGAATTTTTCTCAAGTACACCTCAGCTGCCATGCTTCCATTTGCAACTATATAGCTAGTGCAGACAAAAGTGTTGCCGTAGAACACGTTTTATTAACCTTTCTGTAAGGGTGGAATAGGGTGTCCGACCCAAATTTTGGACCTAGTTAAAAAAAATTAAGCCGAACAACACCCTGGATTTTTTCTCAAGTAGACCTCAGTTAGGTAGCTTCCCTTTGCAACTTTGTGCAGACAAAAGTATTGTCGTAGAACATTTTTAATTAACTTTTCTGTTAGGGTGGGTTAAGGTGTCCGACATCAACTGTGGACATACTTACAAACAAAACTAAGCCAAAAAAAACCCTGAATTTTTTCCCAAGTAGAACTCAGCTGCCAAGCTTCCCTTTGCACCTAGTGCTTACAAATGTAATGCCGGGGAACATGTTTAATTAACTTTTCTGTAAGGGTGGGTTAGGGTGTCCAACCCCAACTGTGGACCTACTTAAAAACAAAACTAAGCCGAAGAACACCCTTGATTTTTTCTCAAGTAGACCTCAGCTACTTAGCTTCCCTTGTGCAACTAGTGCAGACAAAAGTATTGCCGTAGAACATTTGTTATTAACTGTTCTGTAAGGGTGGGTTAGGGTGTCCGAACCCAAATGTGGACCTCCTTAAAAACAAAACTAAGCCGACCAAGACACTGGAGTTTTTCTCAAGTATACCCCAGTTCGTTGCTTCCCTTTGCACCTAGTGCAGACAAAAGTATTGTCGTAGAACATTTTTAATTAACTTTTCTGTTAGGGTGGGTTAAGGTGTCCGACATCAACTGTGGACATACTTACAAACAAAACTAAGCCAAAAAAAACCCTGAATTTTTTCTCAAGTAGAACTCAGCTGCCAAGCTTCCCTTTGCACCTAGTGCTTACAAATGTAATGCCGGAGAACATGTTTAATTAACTTTTCTGTAAGGGTGGGTTAGGGTGTCCAACCCCAACTGTGGACCTACTTAAAAACAAAACTAAGCCGAACAACACCCTTGATTTTTTCTCAAGTAGACCTCAGCTACTTAGCTTCCCTTGTGCAACTAGTGCAGACAAAAGTATTGCCGTAGAACATTTTTAATTAACTTTTCTGTAAGGGTAGGTTAGGGTCGCCGACCCCAACTGTGGACCTACTTAAAAACAAAACTAAGCCGAACAACACCCTTGAATTTTTCTCAAGTACACCTCAGCTGCCATGCTTCCATTTGCACCTATATAGCTAGTGCAGACAAAAGTGTTGCCGTAGAACACGTTTTATTAACCTTTCTGTAAGGGTGGAATAGGGTGTCCGACCCAAACGTTGGACCTAGTTAAAAAAAATTAAGCCGAACAACACCCTGGATTTTTTCTCAAGTAGACCTCAGTTAGGTAGCTTCCCTTTGCAACTTTGTGCAGACAAAAGTATTGTCGTAGAACATTTTTAATTAACTTTTCTGTAAATGTAGGTTAGGGTGTCCGACCCCAACTGTGAACCTACTTACACACAAAACTTAGCCGAACAACACCCTGGATTTTTTATCAAGTAGACATCAGCTACCCAGCTTCCCTGTGCACCTATATAGCTAGTGCAGACAAAAGTATTGCCGTAGAACATGTTTTATAGACTTTTCTGTAAGGGTGGGATAGGGTGTCCGACCCAAACTTTGGACCTACTTAAAAAAAAAGAAATTAAGCCGAACAACACCCTGGATTTTTTTCTCAAGTAGACCTTAGCTAGTTAGCTTCCCTTTGCAACTAGTGCAGACACAAGCATTGCCGTAGACTATTTTTAATTAACTTTTCTGTAAGGGTGGTTCAGGGTGTCCGACCCCAACTGTGGACCTACTTAAAAACAAAACTAAGCCGAACAACACCCTTGATTTTTTTTCAAGTAGACCTCAGCTGCCCAGCTTCCTTTTGCACCTATATAGCTAGTGCAGACAAAAGTATTGCCGTTGAACATGTTTTATTAAATTTTCTGTAAGGGTGGGATAGGATGTCCGACCCCAACTTTGGACCTAATAAAAAAAAAATAAGCCGAACAACACCCTGGACTTTTTATCAAGTAGACATCAGCTACCCTGCTTCCCTTTCGACCTAGTGCGTACAAAAGTATTTCCGGAGAACATTTGTTATTAACTGTTCTGTAAGGGTGGGTTAGGGTGTCCGAACCCAAATGTGGACCTCCTTAAAAACAAAACTAAGCCGACGAAGACCCTGGAGTTTTTCTCAAGTATACCCCAGTTCGTTGCTTCCCTTTGCACCTAGTGCAGACAAAAGTATTGTCGTAGAACATTTTTAATTAACTTTTCTGTTAGGATGGGTTAAGGTGTCCGACATCAACTGTGGACATACTTACAAACAAAACTAAGATAAAAAAAAACCCTGAATTTTTTCTCAAGTAGAACTCAGCTGCCAAGCTTCCCTTTGCACCTAGTGCTTACAACTGTAATGCCGGAGAACATGTTTAATTAACTTTTCTGTAAGGGTGGGTTAGGGTGTCCGACCCCAACTGTTGACCTACTTAAAAACAAAACTAAGCCGAACAACACCCTTGATTTTTTCTCAAGTAGACCTCAGCTACTTAGCTTCCCTTTTGCAACTAGTGCAGACAAAAGTATTGCCGTAGAACATTTTTAATTAACTTTACTGTAAAAGTGGGTTATGGTGTCAGACCCCAACTGTGGACCTACTTGAAAACAAAACTAAGCCGAACAACACCCTTGATTTTTTCTCAAGTAGACCTTAGTTACTTCGCTTCCCTTTGCAGCTAGTGCAGATAAAAGTATTGCGGTAGAACATTTTTAATAAACTTTTCTGTAAGGGTGGGTTAGGGTGATCGACCCCAACTGTGGACCTACTTGAAAACAAAACTAAGCCGAACAACACCCTTGATTTTTTCTCAAGTAGACCTCAGCTGCCCAGCTTCCCTTTGCAACTAGTGCAGACAAAAGTGTTGCCATATAACATGTTTTATTAACTTTTCTGTAAGGATGGGATAGGGTATCGGACACCAACTTTGGACCAAGAAAAAAAAAATTAGCCGAACAACACCCTGGATTTTTTATCAAGTAGACATCAGCTACCCGGCCTCCCTTTGCACCTAGTGCAGACAAAAGTATTGCCGTAGAGTATTTTTTATTAACTTTTCTCTAAGGGTGGGTTAGGATGTCCAACCCAAACTTTGGACCTGGTTTAAAAAAAATTAAGCCGAACAACACCCTTTACTTTTTATCAAGTAGACATCAGCTACCCAGCTTCCCTTTGCACGAAGCGCGGACAACATTATTGCCGTAGAACATTTTAAATAAAATTTTTAGTGAGGGTTGGGTAGGTGTGCGACCCCAACTTTGGACCTAGTAAAAAAAAATTAAATTAAGCCGAACAATACCCTGAATTTTTTATCATGTAGACATCAGCTACAAAGCTTCCTGTTGCACCTAGTGCGGACAAAAGTATTGCCGTAGAACATTTTTTTATTTACTTTTTTGTTAGGGTGGGTAAGGGTGTCCGACCCCAACTGTGGACCTACTTAAAACCAAAACGAAGCCGAACAACACCCTGGATTTTTTCTCAAGTATACCTGAGCTACTTAGCTTCCCTTTGCACGTAGTGCAGACAAAAGTATTGCCGTAGAACATTTTTAATTAACTTTTCTGTGAGGGTTGGTCAGGGTGTCCGACCCTAACTGTGGATCTACTTACAAACAAAACTAAGCCAAACAGCACCCTGGATTTTTTCTCAAGTAGATCTCAGCTACCCAGCTTCCCTTTGCACCTAGTGCAGACAAAAGTATTGCCGTAGAACATTTTTAATTAACTTAACTGTAAAAGTGGGTTATGGTGTCAGACCCCAACTGCGGACCAACATAAAAACATAACTAATCCGAACAACACCCTGGATTTTTTCTCAAGTAGACCTTAGCTACTTCGCTTCCCTTTGCAGCTAGTGCAGATAAAAGTATTGCGGTAGAACATTTTTAATAAACTTTTCTGTAAGGGTGGGTTAGGGTGATCGACCCCAACTGTGGACCTACTTGAAAACAAAACTAAGCCGAACAACACCCTTGATTTTTTCTCAAGTAGACCTCAGCTGCCCAGCTTCCCTTTGCAACTAGTGCAGACAAAAGTGTTGCCATATAACATGTTTTATTAACTTTTCTGTAAGGATGGGATAGGGTATCGGACACCAACTTTGGACCAAGAAAAAAAAATTAGCCGAACAACACCCTGGATTTTTTATCAAGTAGACATCAGCTACCCGGCCTCCCTTTGCACCTAGTGCAGACAAAAGTATTGCCGTAGAGTATTTTTTATTAACTTTTCTCTAAGGGTGGGTTAGGATGTCCAACCCATACTTTGGACCTGGTTTAAAAAAAATTAAGCCGAACAACACCCTTTACTTTTTATCAAGTAGACATCAGCTACCCAGCTTCCCTTTGCACGAAGCGCGGACAACATTATTGCCGTAGAACATTTTAAATAAAATTTTTAGTGAGGGTTGGGTAGGTGTGCGACCCCAACTTTGGACCTAGTAAAAAAAAATTAAATTAAGCCGAACAACACCCTGAATTTTTTATCATGTAGACATCAGCTACAAAGCTTCCTGTTGCACCTAGTGCGGACAAAAGTATTGCCGTAGAACATTTTTTTATTTACTTTTTTGTTAGGGTGGGTAAGGGTGTCCGACCCCAACTGTGGACCTACTTAAAACCAAAACGAAGCCGAACAACACTCTGGATTTCTTCTCAAGTATACCTGAGCTACTTAGCTTCCCTTTGCACGTAGTGCAGACAAAAGTATTGCCGTAGAACATTTTTAATTAACTTTTCTGTGAGGGTTGGTCAGGGTGTCCGACCCTAACTGTGGATCTACTTACAAACAAAACTAAGCCAAACAGCACCCTGGATTTTTTCTCAAGTAGATCTCAGCTACCCAGCTTCCCTTTGCACCTAGTGCAGACAAAAGTATTGCCGTAGAACATTTTTAATTAACTTTTCTGTAAGAGTGGGTTAGGGTGTCAACTATCTTCAATGCAAATTCGAAAATTTCGAAACAATCTAAGTTTTTCATAGAGGTTCGGCATTTTTTCTCTGTAAAATGATGAATCATTAATCATAAAGAAAGCCGATAAATGTAACAATGATGTTATTTTAGATAAGGTCAATTCCCATTTTAAAGGCGATCGCCAATTAAATACACAACATTACACCAAATTGGAAAACTTTGACCCTAAACGCACTCAGATGTATTATCAATACATATGTCAAAGGCATGTACACCAAAGGTGTTATAGATTACGCCACATTTAATTACCTTAATAACGGTATTCAAATTGATTATGGGCCGCCTGGGTATATGCATAGCTTGCCTAAAATACACCGATTAAATGAATCAAAATAAGTAAAAATCAATATAAATGGGTTTAACATTGATAACATAATGCCACCATGTCGGGCAATCATATCTCAGATTTGTACTGTCACAGAATTTATTGGATGCGATATCGATTATGTTTTAGTACCTATGGTACAAAAACAACATACGTATATAAAGGATACGTCTAATCTAATATACAAGTTGGAAAGAGTTAAGCCTAATGCAGATTGCTGGCTGTGTAGTTTTGATGTAGTTTCAATGTACACTAATTGCCCGATTGATGAATTATTATCGGCAGTTAGAATTTCGTATGATCAGTTTGATAAATCAGATTACAAAATCAAATGCCCACCTACGGATGATTTAATCTATTTCCTCAGATCAATTTTAAAGAACAACATTATCGATTTTAATGGACGGCTTTATAAGCAAAAAATAGGAGCCGCGATAGGAGCAATTTCGGCATACTTTGACTAATTTGCAGATCTCTTCTTGCTTACCATTATTGCTATTTAAAGTGTCTATCTTTCATAGTTATCAATATATTAGACTACTTTTTCTGTTTAGTCTGTTTTTTATGATAAACATTTGACGTGAAACTGTACTTATGTATCCCGTCATACTTTGAACCACACCATTATTTTATTTATTATTATTACTTTTACTGTTAAATCTGGTTTTTGTTATATCATCAAATATATGATGCAATACAAAACTTAAGAACTGGAAGTCGTAGAGACATGGGACTATCACCATTCAACTCAGGACCACTTGACCTTTCAAATATCACATGGTTAAGGTCATAGTATAATGTGAAGATCAAGGTGAAATTTCATCATGACCTGACATTGACCTCAAATTGAAGGTCTTGAATTACTGATCATCTTTACAGTTTGTAGTAGGTTGATATATGTTACCTTTAAAAAGATATACACAAAATACTATACTTATAAGAATCACACCGTTGTAACTTTTGAACAGACGGTCAGAAATTTTTGGGCTTATTATATAAAATGTAGAGCTCGTCGAGAGGAACATTTTATACGCTGTATGTAGGCAGCAAAGTCTTATCGTTTTCCTAATATGTAAGCTTGAAATTGCAGCGTCATTTTTTTTTTGCACTCTGTGACCTTTGACCTTTGACCTTGGGTGCATATTGAAGGTCACATGCATTAGAGATTATTGGTGAAGGTCCCAGGTCTCTACGACTTCCGGTTCTCGAAATAGATTTTTTCTAAAATTGTGTATTCAATTTATCAAGGGGAATAACTCCTTATAAGGGTTAATAACAAAATAATTGTATATGTTCATTAACATTGCTATGTGGTCTTGTACATGTTGCCGTTTTCAAATCGATTGTATCTCTAATACTTTTTAAGAAAAATGCAAAGGAAAGAAATCGTTTCAAGGGGATATAACTCTCATAGTGGAAGATGAAATCCTATTCAACCTCATATGGTAATACATCATGATGAGATGTACCTATTGTCCAAATAAGGTCATGATATCTTTAAAAACAACGAAGGGGGGGCTATGTTGAAAAAAAATCAATAAAAGGAAGATAACTTCATATGGGGATGATAAAATCCTTAACAATGTCATCTGGTAATACTTCATGATGAGGTCTATCGATGGTTAATATTTGGTATTCATAACTTCAAAAGAAACAAGATGCGGGCATGTCAAGAAAATGTTGGAAGAAAAAAAAGAAAAAAAAAAAAAAAAAAAAAACATTAGAAAAACAATAAGGTCTTTCCTCGCGTAGAGGAAAGACCTTAAAAATGACAAAACTTACGATGTCAGGAATTATAGTAAACAAAACAGATGTAAATATTAAGTATGCACCTTATGGTGATACCCAACACCTTCACTAAAATCAATTTGATCCGTTTAATTTTCATAAAATTTTGACAAAGCATTTACTTTGACTCTGACAAAAACATAAAAAAAATAAAAAGATTGAACCAACCATTTTATCAGAAAAATGCAATGGTTACATAGCAGTTTGACAAACAATAATTTTGATCATTGAGAAGCTAAATATTTCCTTAACAACACAACGTGATTAAATGTTTAGCTGATTTTACAGAGTTATATCCCTGTAGTGTTAGGTAACACCTTCATTGACATATAAAAGATATGAATCAGATCAGCAAGATATGAAGTATAAAATGTTATTAAATTTTTTTTCTAAAATACAGTATTAAAAATTGCTTGACACATTCGAGACATTTGAATAATAGCAACAACTGTTTGAAGGCATCACCTTGTAAGAGCCACATACATTTTCAATTGTGTGTTGCTCATGGTTTATTTCTAAATAATTTCAAAAAATTACTGGATATTGTATCAGAAAAATACAGGGAACGCTTCATTCCCCCCTTTCATGGCATAAAAAATATGCAAGTTTTGCCTTGCTCCTCTTGGAAAAGCTATTCCATTAACCTAAATTCAAGGGTTTGGCCCTGAATTTAATAACTATTCTTTTAATTTATTGTAGCTTTTTTGTTCACTAATCAGAGATGACACTTTGAAAAATTGGTTGTATTAATGGACATAGAAATATCGGGAGTCCGTCTGTCCATCTGTCCTTCGGTTTGTCTGTCAGGTCTTGTTAGCGCTCTCACATGTACAATTCTTGTCAGATTTTTATGAACTTATATCATAGGTTTATATCAGAAATGTCTAGGACAAGTTCGAAAATCAGTGCCGATCAACTATTTAAAAAAAAGTTATGTCCCTTGGAAATATTATTTACATGGAAAATTGCACTGCTAGCACTCTCATGTGTATAATTCTTGCCATATTTTTATGAATCTTATATCATAGGTTTATATCAGAAATGTCTAGGACAAGTTCGAAAATCAGTGCCGATCAACTATTTTTAAAAGAGTTATGTCCCTTGGAAATATTAATTACATGGAAAATTGCATTGCTAGCACTCTCATGTGTATAATTCTTGCCAGATTTTTATGAATCTTATATCATAGATTTATATCAGCAATGTCTTGGACAAGTTTGAAAATCTACTATGTTTAAAAGAGTTATGCCCCTTGGAATTAATTACATGGAAAGTTGCATTGTTAGCGCTATCTTGTATACAATTCTTGCCAGATTTTTATGAAACTTATATCAGCAAAGTCTCAGATAAGTTCGATAATCAGTGCCGATCAATTGTTTTTAAAAGAGTTATGCCTCTTGAAAATATCAATTACATTGAAAGTTGCACTGAAGCATTCCAAAGCTTACATTTCTATAAGATATTTATAAAGCGTTTTAAAGAACAAAGTTTTTGCCCTTGGACCTATAAAAAATGTTGAACGTGGAGGAGACTGGAACTTTTATTCATATTTACCAAATTTACCCTCATTTTTTTTTTTTTTGGAAATGTACATATATATTGATTATTGTTGTTTTGTTTCAGGTGATACTAACATTGTTGGAAATGTCGCAGGATCATTTTAATAAACTAAAAAATCAACAACGAATTGAGGAAAGTGACAAAGCTGTTATTTATTACTCCAGACCTTTTGATATCATTTATGTTAATGATAGAAACACATTAATTGACTGCTTTATGAGATTAAACAATATTGAATATAAATAGACATGTTTTTATATCACCCAATAATATAAAATTATACTGTATATCTGAAAATTTTGTGCAACTTAATCGGTAGTTATTATACCCCAATGTTTTTGTTCATTCAAATGGATTGTACTTGGCCATGAAAGGAGAAAAGAATAAAAGCAGTGATTATTTAACTTTTCAAAGGCCCAAACTGCATCCAAAATTTGACGCAAAAATAACCTGATATACGGTGTATTGGTACATGTGTATTATCATTGTGTGTTAGCATTTACTTGGTGCAATGTAATTTATTACAAAAATAAGAAATATAATTGATGCCTAAACAGCAACTTCTTCAGACCATTTTAATGATGGACATACTTTATTTAGATATAAGGTATATCCACTTTTTTAGGCAAAAAAAAAACAAGAATTAATTGTATGGGGGGGGGGGGGTGAAGGAAGGACGGCATTTTTATTAAAATTTAATGGGTGGTGGTTATTAAAGAAAGATTGCTTGAACGTTTAATTGAAATAACCAATTTAAAATGTATGCATGGTGGGGTCAAAGTCAAACCAGATTAAACAACAGTATTTGGTAACCATAAAGAAAAGTCTTTGATCATTTAAAAAATGTGTGATTATACATTCATTTGGGGCCACAAGAGGGTGCTACAAATTTGTGTTTATTAAGTAATATTATTGCCAACTATTTCTGAAAGCTTGGTTCACAATTTTTTAACAAACAGTCCTGCAGACGAAAATGTTTGCTCTAATTGCACGGATGTAGCGGATAGGCTAAGGTCCACATTTTTTACTAAAATGTTAGCTCAGGGAAACTGTCCTCGTGTATAGACGACTTCTTCTTGGGGCCATTTTAAATGACAATTAAGCACAAGCATGTTTAACAAAACGTATTCTAACTATGATTAATCCTTGATTACTATTTAATTGTCAGATGGGCATTCACAGGAAAATTAATTTTATATAAAAAGGGTGTTCTAACAGGAAACTGATTAGTAGAGTATCCTTTTGGTATTCGATGCTCAGTACTCAGCAATACTTGAGTACTCGAGTACTCGTTGACAACCTTAATATATAGATAGTTTTTTTGCACATAATTGATGTACCAACATGACATCAGATATCCTGTTCTGGCACCAAACTCGAACTATTGACATTTTGAAATTTGTTGTACCCTTCAGAATGTTATAAAATTTGACAAAAATAATATTTGCAGGTTAAAGTGCGAGTGTTTTGTATATGATGGAAAAATCGCATATCTCCTTTGCCATGGAGGATATGTGCATCGTTTTGACCTTTCAAAGTCATTAATGACCCAATGAATAGCCATAAGAAATGCCGCAATATTGCTTCAAGATGCTGAATAAGTCAATCAAATTACACAATTTTCGTATCACATTCCATGCAGTAGTATGACAAAAGAAATATCTCTTCATGTGAGAAATAGATAACAGGCATACACCTTAAAGAGCATTAGTTGTATTTATATTCTGCCTAAATGTAAAAAAGGAATATACTATAAAAATACAATACAAGATACACGAATGTCCTTGGTTCTTTTTCAATTTTCGGTTATGAAAAATAAAAAGTAAGATAAACAAACGTAGAAACAGATAATAATAGTGTTTGTGAAGGCAGCTTTTATTTTTTATGCTCTAAGGAAATAATAAAGTATATGACGTTCTTACGTTTTGCTACACAACTATTTGAACCAAAACATTACACAGCATTTGTCAAAGCTAACAATACGTCATTTGTATTGAATTGATTTACTGTAAGCATCAGTTGTGGGCTATTTTGTATCTTGTTGTACATGTTATCAATGATTATCATTTTGTCATAATTGTATGTAACATATACTTGTTAACCTATTAAATTAAGTGCATAAATGTATATATAAAGAAGTTATTTAAATGATTGTTATTATGCCAAATATGTTAAAACTTTTAGGGCTGATGTTTTTTTATGATGTATTTTATTTTGAATAAGAGATTATGTTACAAAATGCATATTACCAATTGTAGATACATGTGGAATGTGTCATATATATATAATTATAGTGCTACAGTAATACTTTTAAAATGTTTCTTTTTTCTTTTCTATTTCGTCTGGGTTATTTCATGTTATTACAGTACCTTGATGAGATCAACATGGAAGAGTATTGCCAATTTTAGAATGCAATTCTGTTGATTAATTTAAATTCTATATTTTTTTCCACCATAGAACTTGTTTAATAATCTTGACATAAATAATAATTTTTGAACTTAAAGTAAGAAGATTCCTTGGTAGTTGTTGTTTATATCCTCTAGACAGGGTTTCATAAGCGGATTTATAGGAATTCATTGGCTCAAATTGGTTGCAAATAACAGATTTGATTCATAACAATTTAAGACCTGTTTATTGTCTCATTCCATAGATGAGAAAGCCATTAATTTGAGCGTTTGTTTTACTCATATGATAATCAGCTGGGATTCAACATAGAAACAATTCATGCCAGTAATGTAAATGTACAGATATTACCTTTTCCTTTGATCAGTCTGCAACATTTATGTAGTGGAAGCGAGACATAACAATCCTATATTCCATCATCGGCAGTGACGTTGTATGCTCAGTCTGTGGAATAAGATTTTTCAGACATCATTTACTTTGCAAAACTTCATTTTATTAAATTTTTACAGAAGCTTTTTATGTCCAAAAAGACAGTAATATTAAAACATTTTTTTTTCCATTTTTGTCGAGCCTTCGGCTTTAGTCGAAAACGCGTGACACAGCGATCCTGCATTCCGTCGGTGTCGTCGTCGTCGTCGTCGGCTGAGGCGTCCACAAATAATCACTCTGTGGTTAAATTTGTTGAAATTTTAATAACTTTCTTCAACTATCCTGGATTTCTACCAAACTTGGACAGAAAATTGTTTATACTCATAAGATAGTATCCTGAAGTAAATTTTGAAAAAATAAAATTCTATTTTTCCCGTATTTTACTTATAAACGGACTTAGTTTTTCTGCCACGAAACATTTCAGTAAAACCAAGTCCAGTTATAAGTAAAATACGGAAAAAATGATAAAACTAGTTTAACAAAATTTACTTCTAGATACAATTTTTTGATCATAAAAAAGCTTCTGTCCAAGTTTGGTAGAAATCCAGTATAGTTTAAGAAAGTTATTGAAATTTTAAATCTTTAACCACAGAGTGAATGTGCTGGTGTCCTGTAGCCATTCTTCCCCTATTCCAATTTTTCTGGGGTAAAACCAGGATCAGGCCAATGTTTCCCCCTTGTAGCACGAGAAGCTAAATCCCCCCCCCCCCACCCCGGTAATTTAACGTCGGCGATGTAAGCTGGACATGTTTAATAAAAATAATATAATAGTAACTTTTGATTAAAATGAATAAGAGGATAAACCCATAAGTAAAAACTAATCTTCCGGAGAATCCTAAAATTAGTTAAGGGTTACCAAAGCTTCATCGTACTAATATACATTGGATATCAGATTACGTATATTTGTTAGCGGCAATAAGTGAAGTAAGGCATTAAGCTTAAATCCTATGCAATAAGCTAACGCTTAGGCAGTAAGTATATTGCCTAAATGATGTTACAATGTTGGCATTAGTCTTAAATCCTAGGATTTATGCTTAAATCCTGAAAAATGTGTGCAGGCATTAAGCTTTTATGCCTAAAATATAATTGCTAGTAAATGAAAGACATTTATTCATTTTAATAAAAATATATTTGTTACATAATAACATTATGAGAACTGGGGCATCTTAATCGAAACTGTCATAAGATTGGTCCTATAAGATATTCCTAGGACAGTAATTATGATAAAGTTTAAGGACCGACTTACGACATGTCTCAGCATGTACATCGACGCTATCTGAGGATTATCTTAGCTATGATGTCCTAACCGCTGTCCTGAGTATTAGCGTAAAAGAAAATAGCAAATGAAAAAAATGAAATACTGTATCCAATTTAACTTACAACTTTAACATCTTTAATTTAAATACCGATTAATTACATGTATAAGAAAATAGTTATTAGTTTAAAATAAGGTAATACATAATTTACATATTATTATAATACCTTTAAACTCTTTGAAACAAAACATAAGTGAAAAAAAATATAACTACGTTTTATATTAGAACTGAACAAACTAATTGTAAATAGTTAAAACATTAGATATTATATATAATCGGTAAAATCAAAATATGCTTTGAGGGAGCTGAACTCGAAGTGTCACGGTTTCATACTTAAAAGTTCAAAGGCAAATCTTGTGCATCTTTCATATAAATACTGAATACTTTAACTATTTTATTTTATAAATGCAAATAACATACGTTTGACTATGAGCAAAAGAAAAAAATCGAATTTTTCCGATGCAAAACTACAGGGCCCAGTTTCATCTTAAATATGAAAAAGACATGAAACAACTCTCCACAAGACACCGGAAATAAAATCACTTTCTTGTCCCGAAAAACTAATAACAAGTGAAATTGACGATAGTGGTGTTTCTTTTGGAAAAACACAAACATTATTGGAGGACAGTACTTCAAATCAGACTTAAATAGATCAGAACTGTCATATAAATTAATTAGACGAAAAAAAGGCAACTGTACCAGAGGCATCTGTAATGTATAGTTCACCACAGTTAAGAGTGAATTCTCGATTTGCACTTACTCTTTCCGAAACCGTGCATCTGGACATAATATCTGTACTAGATGAAATGGAAAGTTGAGCTTATATAATGTAATAAAGTTTACTATGACAAATTATAATCTTTGATTTATTCCCAAAAGAAATAAATATAGATTAAGTAGTACATATCCTTGGAATGTCTTTAATATATGTTAAAGTGAAAAATAAATTTTAAACGCATGTGCGATAAGCGATACGTACCAAACAAGCTAGCTCCCGATTCTTGTTTTCGTTTTTTTTTTCATACAATATAAATCAACAATGAAGGAATTAAAATAATGGTTTGCCACATACTGATCATGTTAAATTTTATAGAAAAACAAAAAAAAAGATGTGTTGTTCACATACAAAAAAAAAAACAATCAATACATCAATTATAGTGTTTCGGTTCCTTCTCAAGATCACCTCTGGTTGTGGGATTTTTCACTGTGTTGAATGCCCTTTGTTGGGCGTTGATTGTTTTTTTACATTTTAGGTCGGGTTGTTGTCTCTTTGACAAATTCCCTGTTTTTATTTTTTACTCTAAAAAAGAAACAAAAGAAACACGTATTGATGGTCAATCACATAAATGTGAAAAAAAAATTTAAAATACGACGTTTTGTAGATAAAAACGTCGCGTCGTTGTGTTACGCTTACAGGTACGAACACCGCGCGCAACGTCAGATAAAAGAGGGATGAAAGATAAAATATGTTATTTATATTAAAACGCATCATAATAACTCAAGAATGGACATTTGTGTTAAATCATTTTGTTATCACAAGTTGTGGAACTGTTAACAAAGAAAATTGACTTATCCAATAAAAAAATAAATGGAAAACGGTGTGAGAAAAAAATCATATCTTTTTTTTTTTTCTACATTTGACCAGTTCAAACCAGCTCGACTAGTATGGTGTACAAAATTTCAAATAAATATTATAATTATTCTAAAGAATCTCCACCCTTTTTCAATTGGATACAATCACTTTTTTTAATTTGTTTTTTTTTAATACAAACATGAAAAAAGATTGAGCTAATTCTGTTTTTTTAACTGCTAAAATTACTAAATAAACTTACTAAATTTGAAGATCTGTCAAATGAATCCATTTTTATACATGTGATATTAAAAATATAATTAAGAAACGACATTATATCAAGAATAAATAACCAAATATGCTTAAATTCCAGAGTTCGCTTATTGCCTAAAGTTATGTTCGGCAATCGGATGAATAATCATCATCATATTTCAGGAAATAAGCTTCATGTCTAGGCGTTGGCTTATTGCCTAGGATTTAAGCTTAGCGCCTAATTTCACTTATTGCCGCTTACATATATAAATAGATTCTACCACTGCATCGAGTGTGATACGATATTTATCCACTCGAGACAATTAAATCTTAAAATTTAAAACACGAGGCTGGCCGAGCGTTTTAAATATTTAAAATTCAACTGTCGAGAGTGAATAAATATCGTATTACACGATATTTGGTGGTGGAATCTGTTTCCCTAATTATCTTAAATTAATAAGCAAACAAACTTGTTCCTTTGTTTCTAGTGATCTGCAAAAAAATGTGTTTTTTCTATACGGTACGTGATGTCATCAGGCATCGTCGCGTTCTCATGCCGTCACAATAGGAAATTCAGAAGGAAGCAAGAAAGTTCGTTGTCATAATCGGATTTTAACCAATGAAGAACTGAGATCAACATTTTGTTTATACAATGGGTGCAGATAGGCATAAATTGACGAAGAATTAGAGAAATATATACATTGTCAAGACTAAATTGAAAACAAAATTCAAACCTATGATTGCGTTGGATAAAAACCGCTATTTTATACGTGTGCATGTAACAAATTTCGTTGTAGAGGGGTCTAAATACAGCACAAATAACATTTTCCAAAAGACCAAAAAAAACTGAAAACATATATTATAGCAAAACACATTTGTGAGAGGTTTAGCGCTTTAAAACCAGGTTTAATCCACCATTTTCTACATTTGAAAATGCCTGTACCAAGTCAGGAATATGACAGTTCTTGTCCATTCGATTTTTGATGTGTTTTGTCATTTGATTTTGCCATGTGATTATGAACTTTTCGATTGGATTCTCCTCTGAGTTCAGTATTTTTGTGATTTTACTTTTGACTATATTTATAGCTAGCAGGTCGAACAACTGATTGTCCTAAACCCTGCTGGCTGCAATTGGCGTTTGCCAAATAAATTGATCACAAGTTGAAAAACAATGGATCTCTATATTAATTTAATACGGAGTAGAAAACAATAAATTTGTTGCAAAGATGGTAACTCATAACAAAAGGTAAATTTTATACGCGATATCCGGGTTTCGACAATTAATGTCTCGTCAGTGATGTTAGGGATCGAAAAGTATTTGGAAGGCCATTTAATTTTCCTTTAGGATAGACTTTTGAATTTTAAAATGTCAAAAATTAGGATTAACGGATAATATAAACCGGAGGGAAAAAATTATACAAGCCCAAACGAAATAAATATTAACAAGTCTAAATTGAAACACCTATGATTTCGTTGTTAATATATATAGAAATGAAGCACATTCGGATGTGGGGATCACATCTATTCTTATTTGTGAACCCTTGGTAGATTCTGACAATCAGATAAAACAACAAAACAAAACTCAATTACAGACGGGTAAACATGATGACAGACTGCTGAACATGTAGATAGACTGATGAGCATGTTGTCATTGTTTGATTGACAATAAGACCGACTGGTAGACCTGTAGACAGACAAGTGGACACATACACAGACTAGTAGACATGAAGGCAGACTGATGGACACGTAAACAGACTGGTAAACATGTATACAGACTGGTGAACATGTAGACAGAATAGTAGACAGATAGACAGACTGGTGAAAATGAAGACGGACTATCGGACGCATAAAATGGGTGGTGAACAAATATATAGACAAGTGGACATGTAGACAGATTTGTGTAAACGTAAATGTACAAAAAGTTGTCAGCATAAAAATCTAATTCTAACACTTCTAAATTTCAGACTTATATACATGGTGAAATATGAACTGTGGAGGAAAGATTGGCGTGGGGAAAAGTGACTTTTTGTATACGTATTGTCAAATTTCCGCGGGGGAAATATGTCTATGATCCAACAATTGGATCACGCAACCCCCCCCCGGGGGAAAATATGGCATTGTGGAAGAATGACTATATAACGCCGGTTGTTAATCCACTGCTCTTGAATAAACAGAAATTTAGCGATCTAAAATATAGTTTTAGACCTACTTCACCCGGTCGTCTGTTCATGTGACTGTACTAAAATCGTCAGGGATTGTCCTGTATCCTATAGCTATCTGAGTGTAATTTTTTATTTCAAGAATTTTTCAAGAATTTGTAATAATGACTTTTAATGTTTTCAGAGCTTTTGAAGACTCTGACCGATTTTGTAGGGTATTTACGTTTATCTTTTTACCAACTGTGTTAATTTGATTGCTGTTGCATTGACGTACACACCGCATCTCCTTTGATAATCCTATTACAGAAATTATAGATATCTTTAGAAATAAGATAATTTTATGTTTCTTAACACAATATCTAACAATGCCCTAGGAAAAATCTAGCCTTTATTCTATATACCATTAAAGCGCCCTTTTTAATGTTTTTCCCTGTGTGTTTTGACAGCAGCTTAATAGAATTTGATCGATTAAATGGTCTCATTTGAAATCTAATTATTCTCAAATAAACTGTTTATTAAATTCTGTCATTTCAGATTTTAACTTTAATATAGTGGGTTTTGTGAATTAGACGAACATTGCCGTGCGACGATTGTATTTCTGAGAAAAATGTTGTTTACATTGACCCAAAGAAACTTTTTTTTCAAGGCTAATCAAAAACATTTTTCGTTAACACATATTTGAAACAATACATTTTTGACATGTCACTATTGCATAGTAGTCCTGTAGTCAAAATAATTATGACGCCTTGCAAGGCTATTTTAATTTTTTTCTGTGATGCTTTGCAAGACGTCATGGGGCCCCATGTTATGACTGTTAGTGCCCCCTAAAAAGATAAGTTAAGGTTGTAGTTGAGTTATTTTTCTTAGATGCTAAGGTACATGAGTATAGAGAAGACAGATATTTTTATTTCATATTTTGTCGAACCTGCGACTTTTGTCGTTAAAACGAGATAGCGATCCTTTCGAATAGTTCATTTCTTTCTTAAACTACAATGGATTTCTTCCATACTTGGAAAGAAGCTTGTTTATGATCATAAGATAATATCCAGAAGTACATTATTGTAAACAAAAAATCCCGTGTCTCCGTATTTTACTTATAAATGGACTTCGTTTTTCTGAATGTTATCATTACATTCACTCATTGATTAAAGTTTTTATAATTTTAATGACTGCAGTAGTAAAATATCCTGGATTTCTACCAAATTTTGACAAAACTTCGACAGAAGGTTATTAAAATGAAAAGATAGTATCCAGAAGAAAATTGAAAAATTATTATCTTTATCATTTGATGTGCTCATTCAGTAAATTTATGATACAACTGTTTTATAATTCTCTAAATTTGATTGCATACTGACTACAAGTGCAGGAAAACGATACGACATGTTGTTTCTGACATGTTTTTGTTACCTTTGCATTGTATCTAATATTACGTTTCCAGAAAGAAAGAAGTAGTACATTTTGTATTTAGAAGAGGTATACAAACTATATATATTGGAAATCCCAGTTCAATGAAGTTACAGTTAAAACACATTTTTTTTCACTTCCCCTCAGCCGAGAGGTTTTTTTTCTAAAAAAAAATCAAGAATCTGATAACTTAATAAAAATCACCATATCAAGTAAAAGATTAATGTTGTAGACATTTAAGACTAAATTGCAACTTCGCAGGTAATTAATTAATTTATAAAAACACATTTTAGAGGTAGGGACGCTACGATTTGATTATTATTCGGGAACAACGGAAAAGACGCATAGGGGGATGGGTAGAATAGATTTAAAATAAATAGACGTGATCTTTAAAAAAAAAAGCATAATGTGCCATCAATGCCTCCATTCGTCGCCAAATATATGAATTCAATACTATATATGAATTCAGTACTATATATGAATTCAGTACTATATATGAATTCAGTAATATATATGAATTCAGTAATATATATGAATTCAGTAATATATATGAAATCAGTTATATATATGAATTCAGTATATATGAATTCAATATATATGAATTCAGTATATATGAATTCAATATATATGAAGTCAGTATATATGAATTCAATACATATGAATTAAGAAATAATTGATGCAATCTATACTTTATTATAGTTTTAAAATCAGTAGACATTATATTCGTGATTATTTTATCCCGAGCGATAGTTGGGGCTAAAATAACACGAATGAAGTATAGTTTGCATCAATTATTTCGATTCTGATTAGGACAATTAAGGTAATGCCTATGTATGATGTGTATAAGTGTAGAGAGTTTATGTAGGCTCTTCCATGAATCTGCCTTTCTTTAATTGTAAACAAGCAAACGGCTGGCAATGTGATTTTTCAGAGGGAGGAGTTTTGAACAGCCAGCAAGAATGGTTGTCGTATCTAGGTCAAATATGTCAGTTTCGAAATGCAACACATTGCATTCATTTTAAATGAATTAGTAACAACATTTGCATCATTTAAGAGTTTGGAAGTGTTTTAAGTTAATAAAATATTTCAAATGCATGCTTATTCGACAAAATACATTATTCTGCATTAGTCAATATACGCATGTGCAAACAAATTTTATTGGATTTAGAGCATGGGTCTTATTCACAAAGCAAAAGAAGCATGTCATATCATAATGTAGTTTAAACAGGCATTATATTCGTGATTATTTTTGCCCGAGCGATAGCGAGCATCAATTATTTCGATTCTGATTAGGACAATAACGGTAATTTCTATGTTCCATGTGTATAAGTGTTTGTGTAGGCCCTTCAATGAACCTCCGTATCAGTTTTTTTTATCGAAATAGTCCGAACCAGTCTAATTTCGCAAAGTAGTAATTCTTAAATTAAAAATTAAAACAGGAATTAATAAATTTATAAACAAGAACAATATTTGTGTCACGATATAACAGAACAGTTATAATTGAACGTCTTTTCCTTTGAGATCAGTTTCTGACACACACAGTCTGTACTGTTTACAAAACTTTTAATTTTTGAAGGTTGTCCTACTCTGGAATAGGTTACCTTAGCTGTATTTGGCAAAACTTTTAGAATTTTTTGGTCCTCAATGCTCTTCAACTACGTACTTTATTTGGCCTTTTAAACATTTTTTGATTCGAGCGTCACTGATGAGTCTTTTATAGACGAAACGCGCGTCTGGCGTAAATATAAAATTTTAATCCTGGTATCTCTGATAATTTTACTTACAGCCACTGGTCGATGCCACTGCTGGTGGAGATTTATTTCCCAGAGGGTATCACCAGCCCAGTAGTCAGCAATTCCGTGTTGAATTGAGTAAATATAAAATTTTACCCCTGGTATCTATGATGAGTTTATTTGTACAAGTCATGACTATGACTGATCAATTGTCAATGGCGGTGGACGCATAAGGAGAATTGTGTACGTCTTTCTTTACTTTAACATTAATCGTGAATGTTCCGCCGGTTATTGTAGCATTAGTTAATATATTCATATATAATGGAGGATTCCTTAATAAAGTTTTACTGACATTCGCGACTTGGGAGGAGGGGCCCTAGTCTAAATAATTATAACGTCTTGAAAGGCTATTGTATTTTTTTCTGTGACGCCTTACATCGACGCATAAGGCGTCATTTGACACAAAAAATTAAAATAACCTTCCAAGACGTCATAATTATTTGGACTAGAGGGCCCTTTTACACGGATTCATTGCAATTGAAAGTACTTGCGGAATCTACATCCTGTAAAGTTGATGAACGGACACGCTTTTGGTCCAGCAACGTAGCTTTCTTACGATTTAATGCTTCTATGACCCGTTAATGACATGATAGTTTAATCATCGACCCCGACGCTTTTTAGCCAAGTGCCAACGGCAGCTTTTCTACAATGGTTGGTGTATCTGTAGGAAAGGCCAGCTTCATTTGAATTCCTTGGCATTATTTGACTCAATTTGTTTTTTCCATGGCTTGATGAGCATACCGACAATTTGGTTTTGGATAAAGCAATGGCTGTGTGAGATGACGGGATATTGCTGCACGTACTTAGTATTCCAACTAATGCAAATTAGTATATCTAACAAAATGTGCATCATTTAAGAGTTTGAAAGTGGTTTAAGTTGAAATACATTAAATGCATGCCAATTTGATAAAATTAATTTTTCTGCAGTAGTAAATATACGTATGTGCAAACTTTTTTTTAGATTGAGAGCATGGGTTTGTTTGCGAAGCGTAAGAAGCACGTCATATTAACATAACTGATAACCAACAAGGGATAGCGATATCTTTTAACCCTTTGATTCTTTACCTAATTCAATTGTAATAAAGATCTTCAAAAAAGTAGGAACAAGAATGTGTCCATAGTACACGGAAGCCCCTCTCGCACTATCATGTTCTTGGATTTAACTTCAACTTGATAAAAAAATACTCTGTAACTTTAACCATAAACTTTATCCTGAAACTCGCACTATTCCATTTTTTGTATTTAGTGGACCGTGAAATTGAGGTCAACAATCTAATTTGGCATTTCCGTTATAAAGATCATATCATAGGGAACATATGTAATAATTTTCAAGTTAATTGGACTTAAACTTCATCAATAACTACCTTGACCAAACATTTTAAACTGAAGTGGGACAGACGGACGAACGAACAAACCAACAAGAAAACACAATGCCCCTCTACTATCGCAGGTTGGGCATGAAATGAAAAAAATATCAATCAAACTTGATCTGAATATTGAAAGTGTATGAATACCAAATATTTTTCTGTCCACGTCATGCATAACTATGAGTTCAAATTGAGGTTTGAATTTAAAAATGTAAGTCGCATAATGATAAGATATGATTCTATCCACTGCACATTGACCAAGAATTATGAATAAAACGAAATTAGACTTCTGATCAAGCAAAGATTATAGAAAACACGATCACACTCACTTACATTTAAAAATAAAAACATGTAAAAGTAGCTCTTTTTTGACAAAACAGTGCATTTGATGTCAAGTTTTTTTAATCTAACCTACCAATTTGCAAAAAAGAAACTTTAACTGTATATTAATAATATTTCGACGTTTATCGAAAGCTACTCAATCAAGGGACTTATCTGTTTAGAAGTTGGCGTATCAGTAACAGTTTTTGTTTGGTCGCAGAAACATTTGTTCAAAATATTGTTCATGTTTTGAAATTTGTCCATTATTGTGTCTATAATCAATTGAATTATATACTTGTCATCAGATAAAACGATAAACAAGTTTGAACTCCAATTTATCATAATATATAATAAATAGACAAAACTTATCCTATGAAAAACATCTATTTGAAAAGCAAATGCATATGAATAAAATAATCCGACAAATTGGAATGTTAGTAAATACCGTGTTTATCATAGAACACAAGAGTCAACGAGATTTTGCGGAAAAGAATGAAAAAGTCGCTCCTCAACTATGAAGATGGAAATTAAGTACTCAAATATCTGCAAATAAACTAACAAAGTTTAGCAGACAAAGTTTAAACTTTAAACTTTTAATATCGATTTTTGAATTTTCAGATGAAAAGATGATTTTATTTCGCGTATTTGTCTTAGTTATTTGTTATTTAAATATCAGACCAATTGGGCACTTGATTACCTTGGTACAGTATAACCAATTTCATTATGTATGGAAACATTTGTAACTTGTATTGTTTCTATTGTTGACTGGTATATTTTTATAAACATCATACGTTATATATATATGTATACTATGTGTCGGTATCGCAGACGTTCGGACGGTAGTTGTCGTGTATATGTATTTGTATTTATACTAGTTTTAATACATTCTAAAGATATTTTGCTACAACATGTCCTATAAAATTAAACATGTTTAATGTAATAAATATCCTGCTTGTAAGAACTCGGTGCATAACTTTTTTTTAAACAAAATCAATGCAATTTCAGAATACTAATTACGTCATAGGAACATAACAACTAATATGTCTTAGTTAAAAAGTTCTGATTTTACCATCTTTTTCTTTTTTCGGTATAAATTTGTACTAGAGGGGGTGATGATACAAGATAACAGTTCTCAAATTAAAATTTAACCGTTCATATGTTATATAGATATCGGGCATTTCGTGTTTCTTTCTCTTTCTTTTGAAATGTCCAAGGACATAAATCAACCTTAAGTCTGTATTTTATGTAATCTTCCTTTTTATCATGCCTCCATTTTTTGTTAAACCTTCGTTTTATGTCTTAGCACTGATTGTGTGTCACTGCGAGCAGAGTACCAATGGCAGGGCTTTATTTGACAGTTTGTGTCTATGTTCATCCTCAACATGTTTAAACTATTACTGGCAGTACATTCATATTTCTCTCCTTGTTTTCAAAGTTTTTAAATTGCTGTCCTTGGAGTAATGGCATTTTTAACCTACTCATTAATATATATTGAAAAGCAAAAATAATCATTGATGAAAGATGAAAGCAGAAAAATAACAGGTCAGCGATTCGTGCTCTTGAGAGCCTCTTGTTATTGTATATCCTGCTTTGTTAAACCGTCGTTGTAATCCATAGTACCGGTTGTGTGCCACTGAAAACATTGACCACTGGCAGGGATTTATTCGACAGTTTGTGTCTATTTACGTCTGTTATCTCATCCTCACAAATGTTTAAATAATTTCTGTATTTCGAACACGTCTGGCAGAAAATGTATAATATTTCTCTCCTTTTTTCATGTTTTTAAATTGTACTCCTTTAAATAATGTTAATCGGTAAAATGTGAATTAAACGAAGTTTAAATACAATGTTATATGAGAACCCGTTCATAATAATTTTTATTTAATGATTTTAACTTGATAAGAACAAGCACACATATATTATATGGATATTTTTCAGGTACATTTTTCTTCTTCAAACTTCCTTTAAATTCAGTGTACGTTTTTGAAAGGAAGTTCATTTACATAATCTGCAGTATACCTTTCTGGTAATATAAACTACCTTCAGATGATAATGAGTTGATGAATGTTTCGTTTAATTATCATACTGTCTAAAAAATAGAAATGTCTAAAGTCAAGTTCAAAGATTTCACTCAAATTCTCATATTTAATTTATAATATTCTAATACGTATTTCTTATTAACAAAAGTATAAGAAAATTAAACGGTCAATTGTTCTTGAACAATTGAGAGGTCTTTCCTTTTGTAATGTAAAATACATGTTCCAACAGACGTAGAATGTATTGAAAAGGTCAAGGTCAACCTTAAAAAGCTCGAAAACACACTAGAAATCTTTTATATAAGGTTAAAAACACTAAATTCGCTATCTGGGACATGACCTTGACCTTTGACCTTTTGACCTTTGTCAAGGTCATTAGTCCCCAATGCGATTACTGAAGACCCCAAGAGTCTAGGACCTTTGGTTATATAGTAAAAGCTGATTTTGTCTTTTCAGAAACCTAAAACAGGTGTTATGCACCTTATAAAAAAGTCAAATCTCTTTGGTCAAAATGTAACAAAGTTGCGCCATAATGACCCAAACATTTTCCACTATTTAAAACTTCTGTAAGTATAATGGTTTTTTGAGATTATCCCATAATAAGGTGTTAGGTCAAAGGTCAAGGTCAACATACAAATTTGACCTTGAGGTATTTTTCAAAGATACATGAATTGATGATGATTGGTGAAGATTCTAGGTGTCTACGACATTCGGTTTCTGAGTTTTGGTGTCAAACCGACACCGGTTAATTTTCATAGGGGCATAACCCTACCAATGAGTCGTTGAATCTTTTCGATCCAAATGTAATGAAGAACCGGGGTCTGGTCCTGAACAAATTTCACCCTTCGTTTTTTTTCTACCTATTACGGTTAAGGTGTTGGAACGATAACAAGGTTTTTGGGTTTCGGAGGGATTACTCCGAACCGACAAAATATTTTGACTCACAGGGTGAGTTCCGGATAGGTATTTATGACACCAATACAAAGTGTGAACATGAAAGCGACACGTCTTACGGTTAACAAGGTAACTTTGTCAAAGTTTGGCGGAACAAAAAGAATAATAATAATAATAATCAGAAGAAATACAGTAAGGTCTTTCCCTTTTGTAAAAGGAAAGACCTTAATAAGTTTTCTTTCTTGTAAAATAAGAAAGAAATAAAAAGAGCAAATAACACTTCTTCAAACTGATACATTTAAGCAAAATGTTTTTCATTCAAACCAAAATGTTTAATTATTCAAAAGGTGAACATTAAAAAAAAAAGAAATCTTTCAATTCACAAGCCCTTTATTAAATTAAAACATTCGTGGTAGTCAAAGATTCAATTTTCTTCCCAACATATATATGTTTCACACCAGTTGAATTCTGATCCTTTTCTTTTTTTAGACAACATCATCTTGGCTATGTTTTTATACATATAAATCCTATAATCAGATTGTTGAATACTTTTGTAATTCCTGATGTGTACTGATGTGATCAGTGAAAATGTGAAATCTCAAAATCTTGAAATTTTCTTGCCTTTTCATATTTTCCTGTATGACATTTGCAACTGATTTCAAGGTCATGGAATCTGATAAAATATGTGTAATTAATTGATATACCGGTTTTATAATTTGGTACGCTAAACCCGGGGTGTGTCCTCATAAGACTCATCAGTGACACTCAAAGCAAACCAGATTAGAAGATAAATCCATAAAAAAACCACTTTGACAAACAATTTTTACTTGGATATAATAAGTTACGTGAGTTAAACAGAACAACGATAGTCTGTATGTTAAAACTAAAATCACAAAAATACCGATCTTCGAGAAAAATTCAATTCAAAAAGCCCTTCTCAAATGGCAAAATCATAAGCGCAAACATATCAATCGAATGAATAACAACTGTCATAATAATGACTTGGTACTTGTCTTTTCTCACGTAAAAAAATGGTGGATTAAACGTTTATACGACTGATGATGCATTTAAAGAAAGAGATATAGAATGACCATGATGACAGAAACATAACGTATTTGATAATAATATCTGTGACACAGGTAATTCAGGTTTTATCAAAATTATAAATCGAATTTCGGATAAATTAAATATTATGTCATATTGGATACTAACATTAGCGATAAGGTAAGTCTTTTTTATCTTCAATATAAACATTTAGTTTATCTGGCAAACATTTGATCATTTACAATCTAGAATTTCTTTGATAATCACTTTGACACAGTTGAATTATTTTTGTTAGTTTATCGTTTTGTATTTCAATGAATGTTGCTTGCTCATGTATTATTGTTCTATTTGGCGTCCGTCGTCTGTCGTCGTCTGTCGTTGTCCGTCGTTTGTCGTCGTCTGTCGTCGTATACTATTTCAAAAATCTTCATCTCTAAAACTACTCGGCCAAATATATTCAACCTTTAACTACATGTTCCTTAGGGTATCTAGTTGATAACTTGTATCCATTGACAAACATGGACGCCATGAATAAACATAGAACATAGGGGTCAAATGCAGTTTTGGGCTGATATCTCAGAATCGAAAGCATTTAGAGCAAATCTTACATGGGTTAAACATGTTCGAGATCTATCAGCTATACAATTTTCAGACAGACCGAAAAATCCATTGTTATGTTGCTGCCACTAATTTGGTTATTTTTATGACATTGTACAGATTTGTGTTATTACCGTTCATATTATTGAAGAAATAGAAAAGTGTTCAGCAAAATAAGATCTACAATAAAGTTTATTTGACGTAAATTGTCAGTTGAGCCCTTAAGGAGTTATTGCCCTTTCAGGACAATTTTAAACATTTTATTTTGATGATTTTTAACTTTAAAAATCTCCTCAAATAAATATAATATAAATACTTGTAAAAAAACTAAGGGGGGACATTTACAATAGTATCTAAATCCAAATGATCCATGAAGGTGTAATACGAAAAACCGGTTTGTTGTTATAATTGTGTGTATTGTTTCTGTAAAATAACCACGAACATATCCTTCCATGAGATAATCAGGATAATATTCAAAGTACAAGGGAATGCAATCGTACATCTGACATTAGCACGTAGATAAAATAGTGACATATATAGTGTCTGTTTATGTTGGGAAACATTATTATTGTTGATGTCTTGGGAAAGGAAACAAACCGTATATCTATTACATATGAACTGTGAATTCGTGTTAAAAGAAAACCTTCCATTGATGAATATCATCAATTTTTCGTATACTTTTATTTATAGCATTGATCAGTCAAAAATACTGCAGTGATTCTGAAACAGATTTTGTAGCTAAAAACCCTAATTATTATTTAATATGTTCTATCTTATGTAGACTTACTGGTGTTGTCAACTGATTTTAAGAAAAATAATTAAAAACTAGGTCATATTCAGGTTACTTCTGTAAATATAAACAATGTAATTTTCCCAAAGGAACTCATTTTATAGATAAAACTGCCACATTTACTATGAAGTTGCGAAACAAAAACCCCGATGAAGGTTTTCAAGAAAAGCGTTTCTGACGCAAGAATAATATATATATGAACGAGTCTAAATTGAAAACTACGTTCAAACCTATCATTGCGTTGGATAAAAACCGCAATTTGTTTACGTGTGCATGTCAAACAAATTTCGTTGTAGAAGGGTCTAAATACAGCACAAACAACATTTTCCAAAAGACCAAAAAAGTGAAAAAGTATATTTAAACAAAACGCATTTGACTAACAGGTCGAACAACTGATGTTCTTATACCCTGCTGACTGCCATTGGCGATTGCCAAATAAAACTAATCACGAGATATATAAGTACGTCTGAGCCAGTGACAACTCTACAATAGAATGAAGTCCAGGTGGTCATGTGGTCTGGCGGGACGGCTACAGTGCAGTCGATTTGGTGTCACGATATCTCAGTAGCATGGGTTCGAATCCCGGCGAGGAAAGAACAAAAAAATTTGCGAAACAAATTTACAGATCTAACATTGATGGGTTGATGTTTAGACGAGTTGTATATACATTACGTACACAGCCATGAATCACCATCACTGCTGGTGATCCATTGGATAAAACTGTTGTAGAGTTGTCACTGACTCAGACGTAATTATAAATATAATAATTTTCTGTGACTGTATCTTACATTAATTTGTAGGATTCTTTACTATAGATAATTTAGCTGATCTGTAAGAATAACATCTTCATGCCTTATATATCATGTACTGTAGTACGACGCTTAATTAAAACTGACGTGGAAAGGTAACACCCGGCTACCGAAAGCTTCATTTTTATGAAGCCCAGGTGGTCGTGTGGTCTAGCGGGATGGCTACAGTGCAGGCGATTTGGTGTCACGATATCTCAGTAGCATGGGTTCTAATCTCGGTGAGGGAAGAACAAAAAATTTGCGAAAGCAAATTTACAGATCTAACATTGTTGAGTTGATGTTTAGACGAGTTTGATATATATATATATATTGACAATTTTATTACAAAATTCTATCCTGAACATAGTGTAAGTGTTTTCTATAAAAAAAACTTTGCCGGTAGACAGTGGTATTTGACACCATATTTGTGTATTTATAAATTAGTGATTACAGACAACCGTGATGCACATTTGTCCTTCAATCATTTAATGAATGGATCAAATGTAGTGGTTTGTCTTTGTTTCAAAAATTGCGTTTTGGTTAAAAATATATATCTATATATTGAGTTAAGTCCTATTGTCAAATTTGCAGATTGAAACAAGACTGTTTACGTATATTCTTTGTATTCTGCTGAATGTGTTAGTTTAGGATCGTTGTGGAATTGAGATATAAAACAAGGAAACAACTGAAAATCACAATATATCTGTTAAAAGTGTCATTTCTACAAGCGTTTGTAATAATAAAATAGAATGATTAACAGTAAAAGATTGAGAGAAAAATCATTACTAAAATTGGAAAGTCAATTTGCTGGCGTAGCTTATTTTCGAGTAAACTCAACCAAAATCTAAAAACATTGACACATTCCCCATTTCAATTCTCAATTTTAGTTAAATTTATTTGTATGGAGACATATGTGTGCATACTATTAGAAAAATAATAATTATAAACAGAATACGAAGTATTTACGATAATTATTTGACATCTAATTTCAAATAAAAATCCCAATATGTTCCTGTAAAAATCTTGTCTATTGTTATTATCAATTTAATTGTTAACATATTACCTAGTTTTGTTTTAAATACTGTAGATCCAATTTCCTATTTTAGAATCGTATTCTATAAGATGTGAACTAAATCAATATCATATAAAATTTAAGGTAAAGAGCAATTTTTTAATTGTTCCGTTTTGTTTAAAATAGAGATGTTTGTATCAATAAACATCATTCATGTTTTCTTTCATGTGCTAAAATTTTTTTATGAATAGGTTTATAATCAATAGACTAATCCAATGAATCAATAATAACTTCAAAACACAATAATTAAAATAACCACCATGTTAATAGGAAACACCCTATCACGAGGAGTACTGTACCAAAAATTGCATCCATACTTGAATTCATATCCTTGAAAATCGATTACTGATATTTTCTCTTATTTTTTTCCAATATTTAGAACAATTTGACATGAAGTCATGCTTCCTATTAATTTTTGAAAACCATTGATGCATTTAACCTATTTAATGTGCTCATTTTAAAAGATGAAATTTTGTGGACGTCGCATGGATACGTTCGGTATGTTTTTTAGTGATTACAGCTGAAATTTGTGTATCAGGTGCATTTTGGGTACTATAACGTTAAATACTAGCGAGTGATTTATATGATAGCATTGTCTGAACACGCTTTATTTCATTTTGTATTCAGCATCCCCATTCAGAAAATTGATACCACAATTACGTATTTGCGCTATTAAGTAAAAAAATAAATCTCAGTTTTATAGAATAAAAACTCCATTTCGTATAAAAATCGAAGTTATCAATTTAACAATATGAATAAATATCTCGAATCAGTTAATGAAGAATTCGTACAAATGATTCAATTTTTTGATTCGTTAAAAATAGCTGTTTTATATAATTTAGATCATTATACATGAAAATCTTGGTCAAACAGTCGGCTTTGTTACCATGATTTGTTTCAACACTTTAGTAGTGACTAATATTCTTAATGATTCAATAGATATGTCAATTCAAACTTATAATCAAGTATATATGAAGACTGATCATCAAATTCAATTAACTTAAATGAAGTCTCATATTCACTCTGTAGGAACTGTTTAGCGATTATTACTTCCAATTCCCAATTATTAATTGATTGATTGATTGTTTGTGTTTGTACGCGTCCTTCATACCTCGTTTCTATATCGCAGCGCTAGCTTTTTTTGAGGAGGCTTGAATGCCCAAAACTACCACCGTCCTTTGGTAAATTTTGAAATAAACATCGCGTAATGTGTATGATATAAAATAGAAACAAAAATGTAACTCGCTCTTCAATTTACAATTTATAATGAACCTATAAAAAAGGAGATGTGGTATGATTGTCAATGAGACAACCCACTGTTTTTGTAATCTTTGAAAAATAAAAAATAAACATTTTGGAGATATCACCGTTGTCAACTATATTTTAACCGCTTATTCTTGGAGCCTAAAATGTATTTTTTTTTAAATTGCATAAAAATACATTTTGAACTGATCGACCTCAAATCACTATTACTGATATCAATGTTAATTTTGATAGCAATGTCTATATTAGACTTCGTTATAACAAGTTTTAAAAAAAATCATACCATCATTTATAAAAACAACACAATCACTATTGTGCACTCTGATTATTTTCATAACAGGTTTGTAAATGACTTTTTATAAGACTTCTTAGATAGTCTATAGCTATCAATAACACACAAATGAATAATGATAGGATTGTCATGTCCAAAGGTGAACTATCATTTAACATATCATATAAAGTGTCCGCAACTTGTAATTTAAGATATTTCTACAGTACATTTGCGTTCCGTTACATTTTTATCACTTGAAAAGGAAACCCGCCTTTGTGATCTAATAGCATAATTCGTCATGGTGATAATTGTACCAAATAACTTTAAATACATGTTTGCATCCGACTTTACCGGGATGAAAGAGTTGTTTTCAAGTCAAATACACAGTGGTAAAACCAATTTAAAGTATTATTCCGTTGAACACAAAACATTTTTCATCTTAAATTTCCACTTAATTACCAGATAGTAATTTAAAAGAAAAGATATTTTAATTTTGGCCACTATTATTGGATAGGTATCGTTGCTATGCACAATTACGTATAACTAACATACCGTCCATGCTATGCTATAATTCGGAGTTATCACTGAACTAGTATACATATTTGTTTAGGGGCAAATTGAAATACGCCTCTGGGTGCGGGAGTTTTTCGCTGCATTGAAGACCTATTGGTGACCGTCTGCTGTTGTCTGTTCTATGATCGGGTTGTTGTCTCTTTGACTCATTCCCCATTCTCAATTTTATTCCGATCTGAGTTTTTATTCCTTCATAGCCTGGTGCCAAGAAGTCCTTCAAACCAATTACCTATAACTCAGTAGTAGTTTTTCTTTTTGGAGGAGACTTGATTGCTCAAAGTTACCACCGTCCTTTGATAGAACAATTGTTTTGAACTAAACATCGTGTAACGTGTATTATATAAAATGGAAACAAAAATGTAGCTCGTTCTACAATGTGCGATTTATAATGAACACACGATTTTTGTAACCAGTAATAAACAATCATAATTACATATACCCCATTGGCTTACAAATACATAAGTAAATATTAGAACACCTTCGAATACTAATAAAATGAAATATTTTGGAGATACCACCGTTGTCAAGTATATTTTCTTTTTTTTTTTTTTTAAATTACATAAAAATACAATTTGAACTGATCAACCTTGCCTCACTAGTACTGATATTAATGTTAAATTTGATACTTATTTTTAGTTTAGACTTTGTTATTACAAGTTTGTAAAGTTTAAACCATCTTAATATGAAAACAATGCAATCACCTTATCTGCCCTTTGTTTATTTTCATAAAAGGTTTAAAAATGACTCTTTGAAGATAATTTAAAGTTACCAATAACACACGCATAATGATAGGATTATCCTGTCCAAAAGTGAACTATCATTTAACAAATCATATAAATTGTCCGCAACTTGTAATTTAAGATATTTTTACAGTACATTTGCGCTACGTTACACCCTTTTTTATGAATCGAAATGGATACCCGCCTCCGTGATCTAACAACCTGATTCACCAAGTAGATAAATGTACCAAATGACTTTCAATAAATGTTTTAAAACATCTTACTTTTACCGAATTAAAAAGGTTGTTTTCGAGACAATTACACAGTATAAGACTCACTTGAACTATCATTATATTTCTGTCTTCTATTTCCCCTCAAATACTTATTTACGTCAACATTTTAAACAGTAATTTGAAATACAAGAATATATCTTATTTTTAGTTAAATATATTCATTAGCGAGGAACAATCGAACTTACTTCATGTCTTTTCATTTTAAACAAATTAACATATTTTTCGGTAATTTAAGATTTTTTTCTTTGATGCTTACTCTCTGATAATGTTAGTATCAGTGGACTGGTTGCGATATAAACATTTCTGTGTCAGTAAGCAATTGACATGAACGGGTTCACCGCATAAGGATCTACTTTCCCTTTTCATTTACTAAATTGCGCGTGATATTTTTCGCCGAAACGCACGTATTATTTTTTTTTGGGGGGGGGGGGGGTAAATGAAACACTTGTCATTGTTTGAACGTTTCAGTACTCACAGTGGAGTAAGCATAGCCTTTATGGCCGTTTGGTGTAAAAAGTTGAACAGATATTGAATGAAAACCCGAAAAAACTTTTAACAAATTTGCGTTACAAAAAAGTTAAGAAATAGATAAACATGACTTTCAAATTTTCGCACCTGCAGGCGTCCTTCAGCTTGCCCTTAACAAATATAGACAAATATATATTATATATATATATATACTAGTTCAGTGATAATGAACGCCATACTAAACTCCAAATTGTACACAAGAAACTAAAATTAAAAATAATACAAGACTAACAAAGGCTAGAGGCTACTGACTTGGGACAGGCGCAAAATTGTAAAAATGTTAAAGCTTTATATCTTATTGTACATGTGATACACGTGCTACCGTGAATATTCATGCTTCGGTGTGAGTCAAGGCTCTAGGTTGAAGGCCGTACCTTGACATATAATGGTTTACTTTTATAAATTGTTACTTGGATGGAGAGTTTTCTCATTGGCACTCATACTACATATTCCTATACCTATTCTTCGTTGGTGACAATCAACTTCGGTTTCAAAAGACGACCATTACGTAAATGTAATATTTTCACAACAGCATTGACCAAGTGAAATAATACGATATTGATACATAAAAAAATATAAAATCGTGCACAGAAAACTACGTTCATATGCATGCATTGGTTCAAGTATTGGAGTAACGTTATTTTCACCAGTCACTCGTTTTATGCGATTTTAGCTATCAATTCATCTTCATAGGTGTGACAAAAAGTCATTTACATTTCATTACAGTATAAATAAACCCATTTTCAGTACGTCACTTAAGACAAACAGAAAAAAAATGAAGTAAAATTACTATTCGTGTAAGCCTTATACATCATATCAACGTACAAAATATCACTAACCGTTATATTTATGAATTTTCTAAATTTATAAATATAACAAGGTCCTAAACGGTCATTGGTATCTAATTTCACATTGATTTCAAATTTAGTGATGTGTATCAGTTAAAATTGTATGTTTTGGAAAAACAGAAGTAAAAAGAAAAGAAAAAAAGTATTTTTTTAATAAAAATTACTATTGTAGTTGTAAGTCACTCGGATACCTATTATTATTTTTGTGTATTGCTGGTTACTAAAAGCTCTTGTTCATTAAATAAAAAAAAAAAACGTAAATAGAGGAACAAGTTTACGTTTGCTTTTTTTATATGATACACATTAAATAAATTTACGTCATCTAATTGTTAACACAAATCAAAGGGAAGACCACACTTGTCTAGTGCACTAACTAAACCTTTATAACGATAATAATTTATTATACCCAATTTATAAAAGTGCAACTACGTTTGTATTCCGTATAACTAAATTCTTGAAAATTCAATCAAGAGACCTGACGTCAATAGACTAAACATGTATTTCTTTACATCGAAAATAGATACTATAATCTAATTTGAACACACTTTATTATCAATCTGGAAAAAAATTCTGTACCTGTTCATACATGGTGTGTACCAGATTTTCAATAGACGGTCAGTTTGATTTCATACATATCGTAAGAAATAACCTGTAAGAGATGGTTAGTAGGATTTCATACAGGGTGTATACAAAATGTTTTATAGATGGTCATTACGATTTCATTCATGCTGTTTACAAAATTTTGTAAAAACATGGCCAGTTCGATTTCAAACATGCTGTGTAGAAAGTTTTAAATAAACGGTCAGTACGATGTCATTCATGTCATATCCATTCAGTAAGGTTTATACATAATGTGTACAAGAATTTGTATACACCACAGTGGGCGAGGTGAGCAGTGGCGGATATTAGGGTGGAGGCGTTGCTCCAGTTATGCATGAGTAATTCCCAATATAATCAACGAAATGTGTTCCACAAACGGGGGCAGGTTTCCCCTGGGCCCCCTATGCTCACCCAGTAAGATTTTATACATCATGCGTACATTTTATTTAATATATTTAATACACAACCAGTAGCATATTATACCCTTTTTAAAATTGAGTACTCACCTTGTGATTCTGACATCACTCCTGACACGATTTCTTTGTCGAATTCACGATGATTTTTTGTTAGCTCGTCTTGTATCTTAATGACATATCTTAAGCCTGTCTTATTGTCAGTTTTAACAGAAAAAGTTTTTTATGTCATGTTATAGAGTAGAGTCTTTTGTCAAATTGCACTTTATTGACACGTCCTGTAGGTTTGTTGGGCGAAAGATATAAGGAGGTGTAAAGTTTTTCTCGGTCAACTTCGTCAATAATTGCATGGTGTTTAATATCACAGAGGCCTAAAGTATGGTTCAGCACGAGGTCGAGTATGGTTCAGACTAGGTCTAGCATGATTCAGATGCGTTTAAAATAGCTAAGTACTGGTCGAGTAAAAGTCAAGTACAAGTTTCGAGTATTTCAAAATAAGTGAATGTCAGATCAATTCAGACAGGTCGAGTTAAAGGCAGAACAGTGAGTGATTGTAGTGTATCCTACACTTCCTACCTATCTACTAAATTAACGATTTAAAGTAACTTCTGTTTTGCTTAATAAATTTTTTGAACATTTGAAAGCAGCCAGTAATACATATACATATTTTGTAAATTGACCAATGCACTTGTCCTCGTTGTCACAAAGACAACAGAAACCTTGAAGATGTCTGAAATTTCATCAGATTGTATAATTTTGACATCTATTTCATTCAATAGATAAGCGGTATTTCCATACTGTCACGGAAAACACATTACTTTGATTGAAATTAATCTGTAGCATTTAAATGAGCTTTATTCATGGAACAGACATTTTAATTTATTAATAGTTTAATGCATGTTTTATGCAATAATTACATTGGGTTTTAATTTTTTCTTAACAGAGACCAGATATCCGGTTGCTCTTTTCATTCACACACAAGGATCATGTTTATGATGAATAAACCACTCAAGTGGTTTGACAACTATTTTCGATAACTTTAAAGTTAAAATTTGTATCGTCAGCATTAATCTGAAATTCTAGATTTCTTCGTCTTTAGTCATATAAATGTACGATCAAATCATTATCAGAACCATATATCAATTCTTATTGATTTCATGTTTTCATATTTAACATATAACATGTATGATGTAATTTGCGTGTATTTGATTTTGTTTTATTATGTATTGTTAAGCTATAAAGAAACTAAGGTTTCAACTCAGAAATCCAGAAAAGGGCTTCCGACGCAAGACACTATTAACGTGTTGTTTCTATTTTGTAAATAAAAAGTTCTTCTTAGTTAAAAAAAGCGTTTATGATCCATTTATTATTTTTTTGACAAAGAAGTATGTTAAAACACATCGTAGTATCTGTTAAAAGATATTATTAATAACATAGTGTGCTAGTGACATAATACGGTATATATATATATATATATATATATATATATATGGGGTTTGTAAAATCCATATAGGATGAGAGCGAATATGGAATCCCTATATGGAATTTACAATCCATATATACCGCGTACTACGTCCTTGCACACTATGGGACGAATTATCTTACCGACTATATTAACGTGTGAAAATTCAATACCGTTAGCATTAAGAAACTTCTTCAATCGATCCTACAAAAACAGATGTCTACAATAATAACTGGTTAGGTTTAAATATGTGAATCAATTTATTTCAATCTTCATCATCAATTTCCTCATCTGTTGAAACCTTTAAGAATTTTTCTCATTATCGTTTTGTTTTTATAAAGGAACGTAACACCACTACTAACCGTGTATGAAGTAAGCTCTGCCTCCCTACAAACCTAATTTGGAATATACATGGTCTCCACGTAGACGCTTTTAACAAATCATATTTAGAAATATATAGGAGGTACGATAAAAAGAAATATATTGATATATAGTCTCAAGACCAATTTTCAATGAATTAGTTATACGAAATAGGGGTCTATGCTTCTGCTGGTGGACTGTTAGTCCCCGAGGGTATCACCAGCCCAGTAGCCAGTACTCCGGTACTGGCATGAAAATACGGATTTTTTTGTGTTATTAAATTTGCTGCTACAAAATGTTAAAAATTATTATAGATTAAGGAATGTATCTCCCTCTGCAAAGCTCTGGTTCCTTTCACGAATTGGGCTATACTTTTTGGAACTTTTGGATTATAGCTCTTCATCTTTTATATAAGCTTTGGATTTTACATATTTACGCCACGAGCATCACTGAAGAGACATGTAATGTCGAAATGCGCATCTGGTGCAGAAAAATTGGTACCGTTGATGTTACTACAACAACTGGGTCGATGTCTTTGCTGGTAGACTGTTAGTCCCCGAGGGTATCACCAGCCCAGTAGCCAGTACTCCGGTACTGGCATGCAAATACGGATTTTTTTGTGTTATTTAATTTGCTGTTACAAAATGTTAAAAATTATTATAGATAAAGGAATGTATCTCCCTCATGCAAAGCTCTGATTCCTTTCACGGATTTGGCTATACTTTTTGGAACTTTAAGATTATAGCTCTTCATCTTTTATGTAAGCTTTGTATTTCAAATAATTTGGCCACGAGCATCACTAAAGACACATGTATTGTCGAAATGCGCATCTGGTGCAGAAAAATTGGTACCGTTAATGTTAGTGCTACAACTATGTTAGGGCTTTCTTAATTAAGGATTAAGGAATATAAGCCACATTAAAAGTGTATACTCTCTAGTGTTTGTGAACTGAAACTGGAAAATGGTTATTTTAAAAGTTTTGAAACTTCCTAGAAGTCATTTTCATCACGCAAGACAATGATATCTATCCACTATTGAGAAATACATTTGTGAGAAGTTTATAGGCAACTTCGTCACCTCTTTTTCATAATTTGATAATTCCAAATTTGGTTGAATTATCGTGATAATTCTTAAAATCTCATAATTTCTTTAAATTAAAATCTCCAACAGGCATACTTGCCAAATGAGACAAGTGAAATTCCATTTACAAAATAGGTTTATTTAAGATTTCTTTTGTCAGACTGTTGCGATGAAGCTGACATTCTTCACAAACAAATTCATACACTTTGATGGTGTTAAGAGTCACATTTCATATTTCTGTGTTTCTCTTTTTTATGACTTTTTTAAGACCTCCAAACTTAAGCTTATATATCTGCAATAAATTTTTATCATCGTTTTTACTTGTATACGTCACCTAAATGGTCGATCCCTTTTTTTCACTTTCAATGTTGTTATTCTGTTTCTTTTTGTCGAAACTGCAACTATTGTCGCAAAAGCGATACATAGCAAACCATTCTGTCATCAGAAGCGTCCACAAGATTTTCAAGATTTCAAGATTCTTCATTTCTCAAACACCATAAAGTTAGGCTATAATGAAAAATAAGGTTTCAACTCAGAAGTCCGTAAAAGCGCTTCCGACGCATGCTATTAATACATGTATAAAAAAAACCTTCAAATTGAAAAACAGTTTGTCTAATCTATTTTTCATTTATGGACACTAAAATATGTTTAAATAACAGTAGAGTAAAAGTCGTTTTAGGGATCCTTTATTTTGACATGTTTCAATAATAGTCCTATAACTTCGAAAGCATTCCAACCCAATGTGAGCCTATTTAGGACCAGTTCCCTACATGCAACGACACTTATTAAATTATATTTTTCGTGAGATATAGGATGTTGGGACGTACGAAAGGTAAAATTATAGTACCACCAGGTGGAAGGAGTTAAAAAAATATTCTAAATATATGGCATGGTAGTCAGAAGAAAAAAATACCCCTAAATATTGTTAAAGTACTCCTACAGCCCGCCCCCACCCGTACACTTTTAAAATTACAATGTTGAATTGATTAACATAAGAAAATACCAAAGCAAATAAATGCTGATGCTCGTTATTAACTTGTGAATCATCGCCTTTTCCTATGTACTATTCATTATCACCTTGTGATGTGTCCATACACCGGAGTTAGGCTCATAATGGAACGGTTATTTTAGCGTATATTTGCGTTTTGGCCCTGGGTGTCGAGTGACCAATATGGGTCTATCTTTCAAGTTTGTTTACTGTTTAATGGTCATTATTATTTCTACAATATATTGGATGCAAAACTGCAGATTTATTTTCTTGATATATATTAATGTGATAAAATGTGTATGTAGATGAACTAAACGATCTACTTGTATATATTTAGTTGATTTTAAGAGCAGATTATGGAGTGTGGCGTACAAGAGTACCTCTACCCAACAGACACGTTCATAGCCTCCAATTCTAGATCTTAGCCTTAATCTAGTATACACAATTAATCAGACAGAGAGAGAGAGAGACCGTTTAATTTCCCCCAAACAAGTTTTTCATTTTTGCTATCAGTGTAAAAGCACGAGCATTTAACTTCAGGGGGTTATGACTTTTCCTAAACAAATACTCTGATTCCCAATTTGACAAAAAAGTATTGTGGTCAAGCAGATTAATGCTGTATTACCGGATCAACCAAAGACTCTTTATTGTTATTGTTTAAATGTAATACGTGCTTCCTTTACGTTCGTTCGTAACTTTTGGCAAAATGTAAAAAAGCTCTATGAAAAGAGTATATTGATATTTGGTCTCAAGATTGAATTGAATTGAGTGTTTAATTCTAAAATACCGGGATGTTTCGATTTTGTGTTTATTGCAAATAATTACGTTTATAAGATTAAAACAAATGATTACAATCCAACAGGCGGTTACTTACTAACTACATGTCTCCAGTTAACTGTTTCCCTGTCAATTGTGTAATATCTGGACAGATACAAAATTGAAACCTTAAAAATAGTGGTTTCTCATATACACAATATCATAAAAGAGGGACGAAAGATACCAGAGGGACATAAGTTGGCATTTAAATTTCAGTATAATTTCCAAAATGGACGATGAAATATCAAATAATTATACAAAATTTAATGTTGACATTTTAGATTTGTGGCTGTTTCTCCCTACATTTATCAAAATGTGTGACTCTTTACCTTCCAAGTTAATGACGTTTTTCCCTTGACTCTTTTTCCGTGAACCTATTTCAACTAGATAATGTATGCCATAACTGTGAAATAGTTTCGATATTTGAACGAACGAAACTTCGTTTAAGTGCATCATAGAAAAGAGAAATACATTATCTTGTTCTTTTTTAATTTACGTTTTTAATGACCACAAGCTTTCTCTAACCAAATAAAACTAAACTCATTTTATATATCACATCAATACAGCAGTTCTAGATATTAGACCACCTTCGAATAATGCAAAAGACATTTCGTTTTCAGATATTACAGATGTCAACATTATTTTAACTATCAACCCAAATACATTTCATTCTTTTATTTTCTATATTTTAGTATAACCTAAATATTGAATTTAAACTGATACACTTCGTCTCACTTTTATTGATATCAATGTTGATTTTTATTATACCAATGTTCATTCATGACTTTGTTATTACAAGTTTAGAAATTTTATACCATAATTTATATAAGGTTTTATACAAAAAGAGACAGCTGTTCGAAGTGGGATTAATCTGTATAAATTTGACAGTTTGTGATCGGTGATAAAATGTATAAATCTAACGTGAATGATAATTTTGCTTTAATCATTATGTTTGGCTTACTTAACGTTTAAGTAAAGAAAATCTTTATTGTGTAGCGAAATTTAAATTACCTTTCATTACACGTTTGACGATAATTTGTAGTTAACGAATAATGGTAAGTTTGTTTCATTTATTCTGTTTGGCTAAATAGACGTTCTAATAAAGAAAATCTTTAATTTGTAGATTTTTTTATTACACACCTGAAGATAATTCATAGTTTACGATAATAATAGTAATCTGTCGAAAAGTCAACTATCATTTAACAAATCACACAGATGTCCGCAACTAGTAATTTAAGACATTTCTAAAGTACATTTGCGTTCCGTTACACTCTTTTTATGAATCGAAATGGACACATGCCTTCGTGAGCTTATAGCATGACTAGCATGACTCGCCAAGACGATCAATTTTCCAAACAATTTTGATTAAATGTTTTCATTTCACTTGCAATGGGGTGAAAGGGTTGTTTTCGAGACATTTTCACAGTTGTTTGACTTATTTGAACTATTATTCATTTGAACCTGAACTATATAATTTCTGTCTTTCATTTCCAATTAAAGTTCAGCCATATTGTCGTCAACATTGAAGATAGTAATTTGAAATATTTTGTTTTAAGTCGAATATGTCAAATAGCGAGAGTCTCGTAATAAAGCAAAATCGTACTCACTTCATGTAATTTCGTACTAAACAAGTAAACCTACATGGCGTTGTCAGTCTATTTTCGACTTATGAGTTTGAATGTCCCTTGGGTATCATTTGCTTCATTTTCACGACGTAAAGGTGATTCTTTGACATCTTCATAGTTTGTTGTTTATCATATACTAGTTACCAATTTGCAACAATTTGCATTATGACTTTTTGATTTTACCATTTGGTGAAGGACTGCCGTTTTGATTTTTTATTGGAGTGCAGTATTTTTAAAATAATAACGTGTTATAGTGTTCTTTCATTTGTCTTTTTTAATATAACTTTTACTGTCAGGTCTGTTATTCATTTGACGTGACTCTGTACTATTGCATCCAATCATACATTGAACGAAACAATTATTTTATTTGTACATGTGTGACGTTGTTGTTATTGCTTTTGGTTGGCGGCTTACTTATGTAGTAATTGCGTCTTATATTCATACAGCATAAATATTATGTATATATAATATGTTTAGTCCTTAATTTATTTTATGTATTACATTTTGGCGATTAATTAGATGAATATGTGACGAACATGGTTGACTTTGTTACCATAGAGTGTTTATCTATGGAGGAAAAAACACATAACAGTAGAAACATATAATAGGAAAATGAAAAAAAGCAAATGATAGTTACTAATGAAATGTAAATTATGAACTGATAGGTATCATATAATTGTTTAGAAATTTTATCTGTTTGTTCACCTTTTTGTCGTCTTTGATATACTTATCAAAGTATATTTAGAAACATAGAACAAGACATATGCTAGTTTGAAAAATGCTACCAATGTTAGCATGTCAAACCATTTTCGTTGATGAAGGGTCTAAATACAGCACAAACAACATTTTCCAAAAGACGAAAAAAGTGAAAAAGTATCTTCTAACAAAACGCATTTGACTATATATACAAACATCTGTGTGTGTTTATGTAACTGACATCCTCTAGTCCGAATTAAGATTTTATCATTCTATTCTCATATAAAGGATTTAGCACTTCTATTCCAAAAAAAATATATGAGCGTATTGATTGTGTTTGTTGGTTTTTCTTATTTTCTAATAATATGACTCTAATTGTCAGTTTGGGATGATCTGAAAAGACATATATTGCATTTTTTTTTGTTCTCACTTTTCCTTTAGCTTTTAACATATAACGTTAAATAAGCAAGACAAATGTTAGTCGCACTTTTCATGAAAAACGGCTGTAGCAAATGTTTCTATTGTTACGTATACAAACAAAGCGTGTTGTGTTGTGTTGTTTTAATTTTTTAATTTCTAAATAAAATGACGGTAATTATCCATTGTAGAGAATATTAAAGTGATGTTGTATTTTACCCTTATTATATACTGTTAAATTATATAGTGTTCTAATCTTCAATAGATCACAGTGTTCAAATTGAATGTTGATACTTGTTAAAATTAAATGCGTGCATTTCATGGTCAATTAGTACTCGTGTTTGAAAGGTGATTGATTTACTGAAGTATAACACAGGTAGAAAAGGTCTATTTTATTTCGCTAAATGGACTGACACAAAGGTGAAGTGTGCATTGCACTTCTGACTTACTTATAATTATTCTATGTGTATTAAAAAAGGAAATGATTTCAGATTTGGGTGAGTTTGTATTTTTCTTTAAAATTGTTTATTGTATAACTTGATAAAATAGTTTAACTTGAGGGACCATCTGAGATTTACTTCATATACACTGGTTCAAAATACATTATTGTTTATTTTATAATATCTAAACTAAGACTAAATGAAACTAATATTGGAGAGTTTTCCTTATTTTCTTATAAGTATATTAGTGTCCCGTATGGGACTAAAAGTGTGTGTGTATCCGGATAGAAGGTGTTTCAATGAGAGATCTATTATGTCATTATTTTTAAGCGTATCAAACATCTATTTTCGATGCGCATCATATTTTGAGCAGACTAATAGAAAGTGTACAACACCGTTTATGATTTTGCAGTTTGCATGCAGCTCTTGGGGTTGAAACGTGCATTCGTCATTCAGTAGGTCAGTGAGCGGAGAATTATCTATTATTATGAGCTCGTGTATTTCCTCTATAGGCCCGGAATATATAATCCAGCCGTCATCCCTAAATCTGGAGGTGATTATCATAGGGTTTCTGTGTTGAAAGCGTTGTAAAATGTTTTGAAGAAACACAAACATTGTAAGGTCCGCCCAAGGTTTCACGGTAATGTTTATTGTTAAATATAAATTCATTTTCATTTTTTTCTCTAAAATAAGCCTTAATAGGCGTTGTATACTGTCCTTTGTTGGCACTTTGATTTCATTCTTGCTTGGATCAATATTGGTCAGTTCCCCGTTTGTGGCTTCCAGTATGTCATCAAATGTAAAACAAGTGTACATATAATTGGCATCGAATGCTACTTATAGGTAACAGTCACGTTTGGGTTTTATATTTTCAATCGAATTAATAAAACTTGACTTATCTTTTATATATATGAATATTATTTTAAGTTCAGCGAGGTCCGAAGGGCACCGTGTGAGCTTTGACTAATACTTGGCGTCCGTCGTCGTCCGTCGTCTGCCGCCGCCAGTTTTGGCTTATATCTCAGAAACTAAAGCATTTAGAGCAAATCTGACAAAGGGTAAACTGGTTTAAAAGGTCTAAATGTATCAGCCCTGAAATTTTCAGATAAACCGAAGAACCCATTGTTGGGTTGTTGCTACTTAATTGGTTTTTAAGGAAAATGTTCAGTTTTTTGTTATTATCTTGAATATTATTGAAGATTAAGATAAATTGTAAACAGCAAAAATTTTCAACAAAGTAAGGTCAAGGTTTTATGTTACCAAAATTTTCAATTGACCCGTTATGGATGTATTTGCTCTTTAAGGACAATTTTACACATGTCTATGTTTTTAAACAAATCTTCGCAAATGAATATAGGATAAATTTTGTATTGTATTTACTTGTTGTAAGTCTAGAAACAGAGACAATATGGCTAAAATGCATTTATTTGCTTTTGAAGAAAATATGACTGATACTATGCACATTTGAATTGCATTTTAAAGCCACATATTAAAATACATTAAAAAGCAAAAATGATCATTGATGAAAGATTTCAGCAAAACAATAACAGGTGAGCGATTTAGACTCTTGAGAGCCTCTTGTTTAACAAACGGAACTGGAAAATAATCGATATAGTGTCCACTATTGTGTAGAGGTGTTTTACACAAGGATACAATTGGTCTGCTCGGAATTAAATTTTCTCGTCTAGCTGTTTCATTTCTCTCCATTTCTGTTAGTATATTTTCAAATAGTTTATGTAGATTACCTTAGCCATATTTGGCACAACTTTTAGAAATTTTTGATCCTCAATGCTCTTCAACTTTATATTTATTTGGCTTTTTAACTATTTTGATCTGAGCGTCACTGATGAGTCTTATGTAGACGAAACGCGCGTCTGGCGTATAAAATTATAATCCTGGTACTTTTGATAACTATTTACACCACTGGGTCGATGCCACTGCTAGTGGACGTTTCGTCCCCGAGGGTATCACCAGCCCAGTAGTCAGCACTTCGGTGTTGACATGAATATCAATTATATGGTCATTTTATAAATTTTCTGTTTACAAAACTTTGAATTTTTCGAAAAACTAAGGATTTTCTTACCCCAGGAGTAGATTACCTTAGCCATATTTGGCACAACTTTTAGAAATTTTTGATCCTCAATGCTCTTCAACTTTATATTTATTTGGCTTTTTAACTATTTTGATCTGAGCGTCACTGATGAGTCTTATGTAGACGAAACGCGCGTCTGGCGTATAAAATTATAATCCTGGTACTTTTGATAACTATTATGTATTTTAGGCAACAGATAGAATTTTCATACTTTAGTTGTATTTATGTTTTCTTTCAAATATCTGAATGTTATATTGTCAAATATGATTAATATTATGTAGGTTTTTGTAATACTGAACGACATTTAAGCTACCTCCTTTACTTTGTATTCAGCAATTTCTTCGTAATAAATATTATGTTTTTTTCACAACAAATACATTCCTTATTCTAAAGATAGTTTGTTACAATTATACTTTACTGTCCAAGCGCCAGTGGAGTATTCCTGTGAAAAAACTCTGAGTTGCCAGGAACATACTCACAATATAATCAACAATATTACATAAACTATTATAGTATATGCAAGTTATTCTATTAAATCAATTTCTTCAAATTTATGAAATATACACTTCGAGAAATTATTTTGCTTTCATTCATAACCCTTCTTAATTTCTTTTTCAACAATTCATACACATCTATATATTTCAATTTCTGCTCTGAAACATAGTATAATTTGAAAATGCAAAAATCTAAAACTGTCACAAAATAGTTAAAACCATAAGAACCCTTATCTGATATGTTGAATCCAAATACTATATGTTTAACTGATATTTTATTTTACAAAATTTATTTGTGCAAGATGTTCTACTTCATCCCTAAAGTCTTTTAAAAAATAACACGTTATAAAGAAATGAAAGTAATCTTCCTCTTCTGTTTAACAAAAAAATACATTAATTTTTATCAGAAATTTTCCATTTACATAGTAATTACTTTGTTGGAATACTATAATGTAGTAGTTTCCATCTAAACATTTTCATCTTATTCTCTCTTAAAGATTTAGATATAAAATCGTTTACGAATGAAATTTAGCTTGCTATCTAACTATAAATTGCTTGTCCAAATATTTATACCAATTGCCTGTGAATATTTTTGATCTACTAGACTATTATATAACATTTTATTATATATATATTTTGATTGTATTTGTTTATTTCCACATATCAAATTGTCCTTATTGATACTGATTTTACTCTTTAGAGAGTTTCCTTCAATTCCGTTGGGATGGAAGATTTTACGATTGTAAACTTTACAATCCAATTAGACTTATTGTTTAATTTTTCTAAAATAAAAAAAACAAAAACATCTGATCACTTTCCCGCAAGATCAAGTAAGTCGTTGATATAAATCAATCCACTCGCTACCCAGTTTTGAAAGAACAAACTGTTGTTGCAATGTTTAACGTATCGGTTTCCAAAAATAATCTGTTTTCTAATATTTGAATTTTGTAAAACTTTCTCCTGTTTTTACCCAGTTTGGAATTACTTGTAAATAAAAGTCTAGCATAATTTTAAATTCTGTTAGTGATTTAACTCGGCCATTAATTCTAATATCAATACGATACTAATAAGAAGTTGATATAAATAGTACACTTCTTCGGAGTTTTGCAGTTTTGCGTTTTCACAGGGACGTTAAGGACGTTAAGGGCTTTAGAAGAAAATTCCCATCTTCATACACAACAAAGGTGGTGGTGGTGATGAATGATGATGATGATGATGATGATGATGATGATGATGATGATGATGATGATGATGATGATGATGATGATGATGATGATGATGATGATGATGATGATGATGATGATGATGATGATGATGATGATGATGATGATGATGGTGATGGTGATGATGATGATGATGATGATGATGATGATGATGATGATGATGATGATGATGATGATGATGATGATGATGATGATGATGAGGAGGAGGAGGAGGAGGAGGAGGAGGAGGACAAGAAAGAGGAGGAGGAGGAGAAAGAGGAGGAGGAGGAAGACAACATCTTGCAAAGCATAACATCTGCATAATCAAATTTAGCCATTGTAAAAAAACATAATGTGAATAAATGTTAAGAGTACACACGCCATTTAGGTAAAAAGAAATACTTTTAAATATCTACCTGTTCAACAAACAGGAGTAAAAGAATAAAGTAGCAAATGTGCCGTCCAGCACAGGGAATAACTTAAATGAATAAACTTGTCATACATTGTAGACAAAAAAAAAGTTTAATTCATTTCCAGCAACACTTGTCAAACGTCGTAGACAAGACATCTGTTTTTCTTATTAACATTAGCACGTGTCTTGCATCAAAGACAAGATAATTATATTTTAAGTAACTTTCAAACTTCCTAAATTTAAATAAACAATAAAATAACTAAAAAGAATTTAAGTAAAGTGTTGTGTTCACTGTTTAGAACAAGTGCGTATATACTAGGGTCAAGGTCACCGACCATCTCTGGTCTGGTGGTTATGGTTTGTTTGTTTGTTTAAGGATGTATTCTTCTGACTCTTCAGTCTCGTTCAGTCTCGTTGAAATATCGTTCTTGAATAATTTCCAAAATATGTGATACAAGTGTAAAATATCAATGAATTTTAAAAAGATTATAATTAAACATAACGCTGTCGAAAAATTGTAGATTTACAATGAATGGTTTTTGAGTAATCCAGTTTTCAAATTTTACGACAAATCAAGTCTGTATATTTACAAATGTTTTTAGCCAATATTTTGAGAAAATGGGTGAGGGATACAAAAAATTATTTTACAAGAATCATGTTCATCCCATGTCATTTTGGTCTGTTCAAATTTCTTAGATATGTATTTTTTTCAATCATTTATAACAAAAAAGTTGAAATTATATGCTTTTTGTTCATAAAACTAAGAAAATAACAAAAATGTAAAATTGACCATGGTACACCTACCTATAGTTTTATTAAGTAAAATTTAGTCAGATTGGTCCACTTCATCTTTGTAGAAAGTATGAAAAAAAGTTTAATTGTGGAACTGGGATTTTTTTCATGATTATAGCCCAAAAATAGGTAAAAATCGATGAAAAATGGGAAAATCATCACAATTGGGCATTTTCAAAGGGCTGTAGCAGAAAAAGAAGTGCACCACGATATGATTTTTTCTTCACCAATGATTTTATTACAGTCTTATAAACTCAAAAAGCAGGTTTAGAAAAAAATGTTTAATTCCAGAAATTGTTGGCTCCTCAGAGGTGTACATCCTTAAACATAGATATTACATTACGCCTCATAGAAAAGTTAAGCTAATTCATTTCTTGAGACCTAAAGGCGAAATATGAATAAGAATCAACGGTACATATATTCTACGTAATATAACGGCACTATAGAATGTGCTTTACTTTAGCAAAAAAAAAAAAAATACTTAAAAAGTAGGCACGTAAAATAATCTTATCCTATAGCAAATGCTAATAAAATGACGTTTATCTTTTGCAAGGAGAGTCTTTAATAAGTCAAAACTAGTAATAAGGTTTGCCAAACACTAGATAAGGACTTTTATAAAAAGATTATTTCAATGAACATAACAATTATGATTTGATTTTTCAGACAAGAAGTCGTAAACGCATTCGAACACATATATCTGCATTCGAGGTTGCTGACTATTTTTGTAAACAAATCTAGATGAACTTTAACAAATTTGATATTTCAATTGTTCATTACTAACTTACTTCATTAATATTCAATATTGACTCTTTTTATTATTAGATTCAGGAGAATTTTCAAACTTGTGGAATAATCTCACAACATCAGAAGCAAAACTTTTGGCGAGTTTTTAAACAGGTATATTCGAATGACTGTCAGAAAAAGCAAAACATCAAAATCAAGATAATCAATTGTAGATTTATTCTTCCTAACATAACGGCACGATTGAATGTCGTCTACTTTTGCTGAAAAATAAGGCTCGTAAAACAGTCTTATCTAAAAGCAAGTGCTAATAAAGTTATGTTTTGTTTTCCTTTTCGAGGAGAGCTTAAACAGTTGAAACTAGTAACAAGGTATACACCAAAATAAATAAGCACTTTTATAAAAAAAAAAAGATGCTTTCAATAAACATAACAATGGAAACTTCATATTTCAGACAATTGGTCGTAAACGCATGCGAACGTGTATATCTGCATTCGAGGTTACTTATTATTGTTTTGTAAAAAAATTTAAATGAACTTAAACAAAGTTAGTGTACATTGTTTTCCATTGTATAATGATTACTATCTGCATTGATATTCAATTATTGCCTTGTTTTTCTATTATTGATTTCAGTAGAATTTCCAAACGTATGGAATACCCTAATACATAAGAATCAAAACTTTTTGCGACTTTTATTGTTTCTTTTATTGTTTGTTTTATAAAGATTAACATAATAACACAATGTCCACTGCTGTGCCTCTATTTTTGACATTTTTACTTATTATGTCTGTTTGTTTTCTTAAGATTTTTATACGACAATCATACAAGTGAGAGGTTTAACTAGCTTTAAAACCAGGTTTAATCCAACAGTTTTTATAAAAGAAAATGCATGTACTAAGTCATGATTATGACAGTTGATGTTTATTGGTTTGATATGGTCACTATTTTCTATTGTACTTTGATTTCTATCTTCATTAATATGCAATCATTGACTATTTCCTATTATTAATTTCAGGAGCATTTCCAAACTTATGTAATGATCTTACAACATCAGGGTAAAAACATTTGGCGACTTTTACAAACAGGTTTATTGGAATGACTGTTAGAATAAACTATACATCAATATCAAGATATTCAACTGTACATTCATTCTACCTTATATAACGGCACTATTGAATGTAGTTTACTATTGCTAAAAAAATTATATCAAAAGTAGGCACGTAAAACAGACTTTCCCATAAACAATTGTAAATAAAATGACGTTTTCTTTTGCAAGGAGTCTTTAAAAAGTTGAAACTAGAGGAAAAGTATGCACAAAAAAAATAAAAAAATAAGCACGGTTATAGCAAGATTATTTCAATGAACATAACAATGGTAGGGTCATTTTTCAGACAATTAGTCTTAAATGCATTCAAACACATATATGTCTATATAACTTTTTGTCTATATGCCTTTTTGTGTTTATTTCTTACATATGACGTGTCTTTGTACTTATACATCCCATCATTGTATTATTGTGCCATGATTAATGTTTGTTAATATATTTGTTTGTTTTATAGGGATTAAGATAATAACACAATGTTGACTGCTTTGTCTCTATTTTTGACATTTTTACCTGTTATGTCTGTTTGTTTTGTTCACAAATCGTTGTCAATATAATGGATTTTAATACGACAGTCAAACAAGGGAGAGGTTTAGCTAGCTTTAAAACCATTTTAATCCACCATTTTTCTATAAAAAGAAAATGCCTGTACCAAGTCAGGAATATGACAGTTGGTGTTTATTGGTTTGGTATGGTCACTATTTTCTATTGTACATAAATTACTAATTAAATTAAACTTCATTAATGTTCAATTATTGACTCTTTCTGTTATCAATTTCAGGAGAATTTCCCAACTTGTGAAATAATCTCACAACATAAGAAGAAAAAGTTTGGCGACTTTTATAAACCGGTAAATTCGATGGACTGTTAGAAAAAAAGCAATATATCAAGATCAAGATTATCAACTGCACATGCAATCTGTCTAATATAACGGCACTATCAAATGTGGATTAATTTTGCTGAAAAACAAATAAAAAAGGTATGCACGTAAAACGGTCTTATCCAAAAGCAATTACAAATAAAATGATGTTTTTTTTTCTATTGCATGGACTGTCCTTAAAAAGTCGAAACAAGTGACAAAGTATAATAAAAAAGAATAAGTAAACACTTTTATCAAAAGACGCTTTCAACAAACATAAAATGGTAAGTTCATAGTTCAGACCATTAGTCTTAAATGCATTCGAACACATATATGTCTATATAACTTTTTGTCTATATGCCTTTTTGTATTTATTTCTTACATATGACGTGGCTTTGTACTTATACATCCCATCATTGTATTATTGTGCCATGTTTAATGTTTGTTAATATATTTGTTTATTTTATAAGGTTTAAGATAATAACACAATGTTGACTGCTGTGCCTCTATTTTTGACATTTTACCTGTTATGTCTGTTTGTTTTGTTCACAAATCGTTGTCAATATAATGGATTTTAATACGACAGTCAAACAAGGGAGAGGTTTAGCTAGCTTGAAACCCAATTTAATCCACCATTTTTTTTTATAAAAAGAAATTGCCTGTACCAAGTCAGGAATATGACAGTTGGTGTTCATTGGTTTGGTATGGTCACTATTTTCTATTGTACATAAATTACTAATTAAATTAAACTTCATTTATGTTCAATTATTGACTCTTTCTATTATTAATTTCAGGAGAATTTTCCAACTTGTGAAATAATCTCTCACAACATCAGAAGAAAAAGTTTGGCGACTTTTATAAACCGGTGAATTCGATGGACTGTTAGAAAAAAAGCAATATATCAAGATCAAGATTATCAACTGCACATGCTCTCTGTCTAATATAACGGCACTATTAAATGTGGTTTAATTTTGCTGAAAAACAAATAAAAAAGGTATGCACGTAAAACGGTCCTATCCAAAAGCAATTACAAATAAAATGATGTTTTTTTTTATTGCATGGAGATATAAAAAAGAAGATGTGGTATGATTGCCAATGAGACAACTATCCACAAAAGACCAAAATGACACAGACAGTAACAACTATAGGTCACCGTACGGCCTTCAACAATGAGCAAAGCCCATACCGCATAGTCAGCTATAATAGGCCCCGATGACAGTCTTTAAAAAGTCGAAACAAGTGACGAAGTATAATAAAAAAGAATAAGTAACACTTTTATCAAAAGACGCTTTCAACAAACAAAAAATGGTAAGTTCATAGTTCAGACAATTAGTCGTAAACGCATTCAATCAAATATATCTGAATTCGAGATCATTGTTTGGAAAAAAGTAGCAAACATCTTTTGACATCAACTCATAAAAATCTTTTCCTGAATGAAATTTGAAATTTGAGATTACACCTTTTGATTTCATGAGGATATCTAAAAAAATAATAATAAGTTTGTGTTAAAAATGATTTAATTGTTCAACAGTTTAAATAAATAAAACATTTGTATATGCTTGTCTAAGAAAAAATTAATATTTTAAGCATTTTTTTATTTGACTTTACATATTGAAAAAGAAAAATGCTCCAACGTGGAGCATTTTTCAATTTGACATCAAATATTGAAAACTGAAAAATGCTCCAATATGGAGCATTTTTTTATTTTTCCTTTTGACATTATAAATTGAAAAATGAAAAATCCTCTAACGTACATCATTTGTCATTTTAATTTGCAGTATTTCTGTTCCCTTGTTTAAAGCAAACAATCTCGAAGAATTAGTTAATGATGTATACGTGTGCACTTTCTTTTGGTATCAACTTATTCCGAACATGAGTAGTATTTATATATTATATATATGATGACATTGAGAATAGAAATGGTGAATGCGCAAAAGAGACAGCAACTCGACAAAAGTGAAGAAAACAGCCAAAGGCCACCAATGAATCTTTAATATACCTCTAGTCAACAAACACATAGCAATACGCACAGTACTGATCATTTCAAAAGAAGTCGGAGTTCGATGTCTGAACAAGTAACGTAGTATATGTATTTGATTTTCACGACATCAATCTCTGTATTACTAAAATATATTACACCATGGTTTTCTGTATCGCAAACTAGTCATTACATTCACTAAATTGTATCAACGGTACAATGACACCATTCGCCAAAAAAAAAATACAAATCAACACACGGACATGTTATATGTTCAGATCTACACATCAAATCTTATTCTGTAACAGTAATATTCTATATAAAACACAAATTTGTCGGCATTCATCTCAAAAGCTAACCACACAGGCTTATTCAAAAGGGATAGAGTTACGATAATGTCCCTAAGGATGGCATATTTTAGTATAAATATTTATTTACTCATAGGGTTTTTGCATTGTAAATAAACAAATTTATTATAAAACAAGTTGTTGGCATCAAACGGGTTATGTTCTTTTCACATGTTTTATGATGATATCATAAACAAAACCCTTAATGAGAGAGATTGTGCTAGAAATTCAGTTGAGGAAGACATTATCTTTCAATCAGATTAATTTATGTCTGGAGCGGGCATGTCAGTAATTGATAGTAGTCCGTTGTTAATGTATGTATCATTGTCATTTTGCTTAGTTTTGAAATCTATTACGCCCGAGACCACAATTAATTCCTCTACCAATTCTTTATAACGTTTTGTCGCATTAAAAACAAATCTATTTTTTTATTTTCTGTGTGTGTGTGTAATGTGCAGTACGTCCAAAAATATATCCAGTATACATCATACACATTTGGTAAATACACATCCATACCCCTATAGGTAAGTCAAGAGATGTTCCGAAAAGTGTAAATATAACCTTTTTGCACCTGGCCTAATCACTCTTTCCATATAAACATCAGTTAAAATGAAAAATTCAAAAGTTTATTTAAGCTCTCATCTATTATTTCCACCCCAGAAAAACTAAGAAATCTTTGAGGAAGGGAAAGAAAAAAAATACACTATTATTAAAGGGGACTATATTCGTAGACAACGAAATGGGGATCATTAATTGTGGTTTTGGGCCAATAAGATATATGAGTTTTAATGTGCATGATTTCGTGTCATATTCTACATTGTTTAGAGGTATTAGATGGTCTAACAATACATATTTGTGTCTAAGTCAGGAGCCTCCGTCTTTTGTTAGTCTTGTTTATGTTTTGTCAATTTAATTAATTGTTTTCTTATATATTGGACTTGTGTGTAACTTCTATTTTACTGCATACGCACAGATGATAAGGGGCCAGCTGCATGAAGCCCACCTTCAGGCGCTGGAATTTCACCCTGTGTTGAAGACCAATTGGTGATCTTGAGCTCTTGTTTGCCCTTTGATCGGATTGTTGCCTTTGTTACACGTTCCACATTTCCATTCTCAATGTTATCATAAACATTTAAGGATATTTGTCATGTTCCATGCACGTGTATGTATTCAGTCGTGTGCTCTGCGGGTAAACTAATTAATAAAAATTCACATCTTTTTGGTCATTATTGTACCTTTTAGTATATTTCTCATGTTCAAAATTAGGTGATACACACATAGTGCACACGTATACATAGTTAACAAGTTCTTCAAGATGTTTTGCTTAAAACGAGGAAAAAGATAAAGAAACCGTGAATAATTTTAAAATAGTGTCGACAATTTGAATATTTAAAACAAATTTCATTTCATTCTAGATCTACTCATTAAAAATTAAAAAAAAATGATGCAGTTTTGATCATCTTTTAAATTTTTTATATTGCGAAGTAATTTCAATTCAAAATGAAAAATGCATTTTTCATTTTTCAACATTTAAAGTCAAATTGAAAAATGCTTAATGTAATCAATTTCAATTTTTCGTCTGAAATGAACTTATATTATTTTTCTTTCTAAAACAAGCATCTGCAAATTATTTGATGTATTCAAACTGTTGAATTATTATCTTTTTTTAATATCCTTGTGAAATCAAAAATTGTAATCCCAAATTTCAAATAACATTAAGAAAATGATTTTTCAAAAGTCACTTCAAAAGAGTTTTGCATCATGTTTAAAGTGTGAAGAGCAATTTGCTATTTTTTTTTTCAGTTAAAAATGCCATTTGTTTGGCGTGAATATACACGATCTTCTATTGTACATTGATTACATAATACTACATTTATTTAGTATTCAATTATTGACTATTTTTTATTATTAATTTCAGGAGAATTTCTCAACTTGTGGAATAATCTCTAAACAGAAGAACAAAAACTTTCGGCGACTTTTACAAGGTTTGGACCCTACTTAAAAAAAAAACTTCAAGCCGAACAACATACTGTTTTTTTTTCAAGTAGATCTCAGCTACCAAGCTTCCCTTTTCATCTAGTACGGACAAAAGTCTTGTCGTAGAACTTTTTTTTATTAACTTTTCTGTAAGGTGGGGTAGGGTGTTCGACCCCAACTGTGGATCTAGTTTAACAATAAAAAAAATATCGAACAATACCCTGGATTTGTTTTCTCAAGTAGACATCAGCTACCCTGCTTCCCTTTTGTGCATCGTGCGGACAGATGCATTGCCGAAGAACATTTGTTGATCAACTTTTCTGTAAGGGTTGTAGAGGGTGTCAGACCCCTACGTTAGACATACATAGAAAAAAAAACTAAGCCGAAGAACATCCTGATTTTTTTCTCAGACAGACCTCAGCAACCTAGCTTCTCTCTGCACATAGTGAGACAAAAGAGTTGCCGTAGAACATTTTTTTGTAACATGTGGGAACGATATCCGGTCCCAACTTTAGACAAAATAAGCCGTAAAACACCCTTGATTTTATTCAAGTAGACTTTAGCTACCTAGATTTATTTTCAACCTAGTAGGGACAAAACAATTGCCATAGAATATTTGTTAGTAACTTTTCTGTAAGAGTTGGGAGCGATGTCCTGTCCCAACTTTGGACCTACTTTACAAAAAAAAAACTAAACCGTAACACACCATGGATTTTCACTCAAGTTGACCTCAGTTTCCCAGCTTCCCTTTACACCTATTGCGGACAAAAGTTTTGCCGTATAACATTTTATATTTACTTATTACTTTTGAACATATTACAATAAAGAATACTTGTCTGCACTTATTTCTCAACCCCCCCCCCCCCCCCAAAAAAAAAACAACCAAAAAACATTACACCCCATCTGACAGATTTTCACATTTTTTTCATCTTACCATTTTTACTTAAGGAGTGAACAAAACCCAATTATATGATGTTTCAAATCAACACAGAAGTCAACCATGGTGATTCAGGAGGAATTATTGAATTGCCAACTCTATTTATGGTTAATCTGACTGAAAGAAACAGTTTAAGCACCAAAATCATGAAAAATGATATTAAAGTCCATTCCACTTTTTACAGTATGCCTTATATTACTTTAAACATTTCCAGATTATGAGGGCAATACAACAAGAGTCTTTCGATTGCAGTTAACTATTATTCTAAAATCTTTTCTGACAATACATGGACCAGAATACATCTCTAAGTTGACTGTTTGTCTATTTCTCATGTCTGCATTAAGTTAAATTATGTCCCCTTACATAATCAATTTGTCTTTATTGTGCTTTTCAGTGTCACAAAATCTTGACAATTAATGGTATTTGCATGGAAAATGAATAAACCATTTAATCTTGCTGATATAACTTCATAAATACATTCTTTGTCAAAATTAATGTCTAGTCAATGTATAGAAATCCCGATTTCTATCTCCATTTCAGACCAATATGAGAGCTAAATGAATAAGTAAGGACCCCTTAACTACTTACTGGTTCACCAAAAGCTCCTATTGGTGTCATGTTACCTCACAACTACAAATTAAGCCTGACGAAAACTAGTATAGATGTACTTGTGTTGAAAAAAATAAGAAATTATGCAATTTATTTATTTCGGTGAAAATAATAGGATGTACATGCAACCAAAGAATGTCTTGTCTCGAATTTCATTGGTTGCACATGTGTCAGACACTGCGAAAAGTTAAAGCGAGCATTTAAAAATAAAAATGTATTGCAAGTTACATAAAAAAAATTAAGTTCTACTTTCTAGGTAAATTTTTACATTATTACCCACAGATCAGTCAAAATTTGCTGAATCAGCAATTTTTACTCTCAGGGGTGGAATTTAAGGCTTGTTTTTTTATCATAATTGCCCCCAATCAACTTTTTATTGATAAACTTACAAACTGCATAGGTAAAAAAAGTTCCTTTATTGATTTAGTGTAAAAATATTTACACCCCTTAACCAAGACGTAACAAACTTGAAACCAGTCATGACACCTATGATGCATAGACTTCTTACTTTTGAACATATTACAATAAAGATAACTAGTCTGCACTCATTTCTTAACCAAAAAAAATGAAACATTACACCCCTACCCCATCTGACAGATTTTCACATTTTTTTCATCTTACCATTTTTACTTAAATAGTGAACAAAACCCAAATATATGATGTTTCAAATCAACACAGAAGTCAAACATGGTGATTCAGGAGGAATTATTGGATTGCCAACTCTATTTATTGTTAATATGACTGAAAGAAACAGTTTAAGCACCAAATCATGAAAAATGATATTAAAGTCCATTCCACATTTTACAGCATGCCTTATATTACTTTAAACATTTCCTGATTATGAGGGCAATACAACAAGAGTCTTTAGATTGAAGTTAACTATTATTCTAAAATCTTTTTGACAATACATGTACCAGAATACATCACTAAGTTGACTGTTTGTCTATTTCTCATGTCTGTATTAAGTTAAATTATCTCCCCTTACATAATCAATTTGTCTTTATTGTGCTTTTCACTGTCACAAAATCTTAACAATTAATGGTATTTGCATGAAAAATGAATAAACCGTTTAATCTTGCTGATATAACTTCATAAATACATTCTTTGTCATAAATAATGTCTAGTCAATGTATAGAAATCCCGATTTCTATCTCCATTTCAGACCAATATGAGAGCTAAATGAATAAGTAAGGACCCCTTAACCACTTACTGGTTCAGCAAAAGCTCCTATTGGTGTCATGTTACCTCATAACTACAAATTAATTCTGAAGAAAACTAGTATAGCTGTACTTGTGTTGAAAAAAATAAGAAATTATGCAATTTATTTATTTCGGTGAAAATAATAGGATGTACATGCAACCAAATAATGTCGCGTCTCAAATTTTCTATTTCAATTAAGTTAATGATTGAACCGTTAATGATTGAACCAATCACAATATGTTCTATGACGACTTTTATTTATTGAAGGCACTAATTTATAAAACACAAAATTATTGTATTAATTGGCTTTTAGTGATGTTCAATAGCGTATTTGAATAAAATTTCAAAGACTTAAATTTACTCCAATGCAAACAATTATAGCCCTAAATTAGAACATCTATAATACTAAAATTACGAGGTCCAATTTATCAGCCGGCATCAGGTAAAAACGACATATCAAAGAATTCAACTTTATATATAGCTAATATAGGACAATTGTGTAGATTAAAAATTACACCACTCCAGACCCTTTTGTTTTCCACATAATTAATATTGCCAATAATTAACAAGTTCCGGGTCGAATCCGGTATCGATACCAATAGTATATTCACCTGTTACATATTACCTTATCTGTACGTTCCGCATCTAACAGGCGCACCACCAAATATATACACGGGTCATAACCACAAAGTCGACATAACTAAATTCAATCATTGTCAAATTGTTCCCTATTGTAGTTTTTTTAATTAGTAAGACTTTCTAAGGTAACAATACGAATACTAAAAATTTGGACTAAGGCGTAGAGGTACAGTTTTCAATTTGTTAGCGGGCATGACGTAAAACAGCGAATCAAAGATATTCATTCAAGAACTTTATTAGACAATGCTGTTAATTAAAAAATACTCAAGTCCAGGACCTGAATATTACCAATAATTGAAAAGTTCCAGGTCGACGGGTTTAAACAGAAAGATTTGAAAGCAGAGAAAACTGTGTATATTATAATAATCGGCACGACTTTATCAGATGACAATACCAATACTAAAATAAGGCTTACGCAAAGTTATATACTTTAATTCAGTCACGGACCCGCGATATCACGGGTGTGTTCTAGTGTAATTTAAACTTGTTGAAATGAAGTTAGTTTAACGTTTGTCAAAGTAAGCATTAAGAATTCCTTTTTTTAATTTAGATTTATTATGCATGTCTCTATACATAGTATGCGACGCGTAACAGTTTATAAGTAGGTGTTATCTTAAATGCATCTGATACGGTGCATTAGTTATGGATATATTCAAACTTCATTTATGAAAGGAAATCTATAGAGCAGAAATTTGAGGCCAAAGACGCTAAAATTGTTGATAACATTAAACATTTCAGCATCGACGGTAAAGGAATCTGTAAGGTATTTATCTTCTCATTTTAATTATTTTGATTTGGAAATTTTTTTTGTATCAATTTAAAATGTAGATTCAAATATTTTTCACCTCAAACGATAAAGTAAAACTTCTTCAAACTGATATATGATGTACAGTTCGGCGTCCGCAAAAAAGAAGCGAAGGAAAGTGTTTATCTCTTCTTCTTGTTGAATCTCGATATTTATCATGTTTATAATTTTTCTAACAATGACGTTCTACCTCCATAAGCCTGCAAATGTCATGGCGGGTCACATATTAGGAACCTCAAGATTTTGATATTAAATGAAACAGAATTTAACTTTGAACCTTTAGACCTTAATGTGGACCCATTTACAAATTTTAACAGTCAGCATATCAAAACCGTAATAAATATTATTTTGATGAAATCAAACAGTTTTAACTTTGACCCTTTGCACCTCGATGTGGACCAATTTTAAAACCGGTCCAGTGTTTCCATGGTTAAATTGAAATTGATGTTTCAAACAAAACCTGGAGAGCTTTTATATATATTTTTAATGTTATATTTAACATTGCCATTAAAGCGCGAGGTTTGGCATGCCACAAAACCAGGTTCAACCCACCATTTTGTTCTTTAAAAATGTCCTGTACCAAGTCAGGAATATGGCCATTGTTATATTATAGTTCGTTTCTGGTGTGTGTTACATTTTAACGTTGTGTTTCCGTTGTGTCGTTTGTTTTCTCTTATATTTGAGTGTGAATTCACATTACTATAAGACGTGTCATGGTACTTTTCTATCCTAAATTCATGTATTTGGTTTTGATGTTATATTTGTTATTCTCATCGGATTTTGTCTAATGCTTAATCGGTTTCTGTGTGTGTTACATGTTGTGTCGTTGTTCTCCTCTTATATTTAATGCGTTTCCCTCAGTTTAAGTTTGTTATCCCGATTTTGTTTTTTGTCTATCGATTTACGAGTTTTGAACAGCGGTATACTACTGTTGCCTTTATTTATGTGAACAATTTACTCTATCCCATAGTTCAGTGGGAGATGATTTATTTGAATATCGCCCTCCCGTTTTGACCAATAAAAAATCGATAACTCAAGAGACAATGTTTTCCATTAACATCGTGGATTTAAATACAAAGGTTTACGTTTGTATAAATTGATTGTCACTTGATTAAAAAACTAAACTTTTTTGCTTTACTTTTGTTACTTTTGTACAACCGTTATGTTTTTGGTAAACGACTTCAAAGATCATTACTTTTAAATTTAGTTTAAAAGACAATTAGGTAAGGACATTCAGTATAATATAAAAAAATCAAATAGCCGAGAGGGTGATAGAGCAGATTATTACCCCTCGAAAAATACATTTTCAATTTTGGCTTTGCCGCGGTTGACATTGTTTTCTTGGAGTCATAATCTGCTGTATCACCCTCTGATCTATGTTATACTCATATAATAATTTGGCATCTGGATTTATCGATTCTACGTAGGAAAAAGTCAATAATTGATGTGCATGATGGAAACATTACAATTATGCTTTTAAAACGGCAGTTAACGTATAGCCATGGTATCATTTATGATCGAATTCCTTAATGAAGTTACATAAATCTTTGGTAGGGTCGTGTCATTTTTGCCAAAATATACCCATTTTAAATTATCAGGAGACAAATTTTGGGTTCATTTAGGAACTTATTTGAAAGGTGAACTTTCAAATGACATGATTTAAATTTAAAAATTAATTTTCCATTAATAATTTAAGATTTGGAACAGCATGTTGCCTTTGCATTGTGAACCTATTTATACATAATATTTAGACCATAATATCGCTAATCAATATACAGTTATCAAACGTTAATGTATTATGTTGTAGGATGTTGCAAAAAGAGTGTCACTTTTGTATAAAATCTCCCAAAATTATGACCCATATTTTTGGCACATTCCCGTCCACCAAAAAAAAGGAAGTTAGCCCACCCCCCAAAGTGAATTCCCCCGATATTGTTTTTCAATTAATTTTCAATTCAAATGGACATACTACTGCTTATATCATAAATCACCCAAAGTGCATTATATAATTTCAGCTTACAACATTATCAGTTTTTACTTCAAGCATATTACAATTGGTCGTCTTTCTAAACATTTATGTTTAATTAGATTTGGTTGTGCACAAATATTTGTTTGCTTTTAATTCAAAATGTTTCTGATAAAAGATTTACAAGCACATGTATGGGAGGTGTTTTTTTTTAATTTGACACACTTTTTTATCTCTATTGAATATAATCCATCTTGTGTTTAGGTTGTAAGATTAACAATATTCTTCGTATATATATAAGTATGAATGTCATGCTTAATTAATCGAAGTACTTGTGTTCAATATCACACCGACAGGAACAGTTATGTAGATGCTGTATCAAAGACAATGGTAGAGTGGTGTCAAATGATATGTTTTTTAAACAAAGAAAACTCAAAACATAGGAAATAAAGATTAATTAAAACATTTGGCATAAACTATATACTAGTAAAGTCTGAGAGTCAAGCTCAACAAAGTCGTCTCTGCAATGATCGCCTGATGTTGTTTATTATTAAGGTAATTATTTTTGCGTCCTATTAATTATTATCAGAAAGAGGGTTAATATACAGCAAGGAGAAAACAGTCCATTATATAAAGAAAAGTCTAGCATTAGTGTATAATGTTACTTTGTTGCGACATCTGCAAGTAACATTTAATTGGTGCTGTATCTTATCGTTAATGGGAATTATAAATTTAACGTTGATTTTGTCGTGAAAAAGTACACTATCGTTTGAAAAACGTCTATGAATTCCAATTAAACTTTTTTTTATGTTACCCGTAAAATGAAATTGATATAAATTTTATGATCTTGCAACATAGTTGAAAATTGGAGATTTATGGATACAATACACAATGTACATGTACTAATGTCAGGCGCGGATCATGGGGGCGAGGTCCGAGAGTTGGAATCCCCCTTTTTTTTGGACGATCAATGCATTTGAATGGGGACACGTAGTGAGAACTCCCCCTTTGACCTTGGTTAGGACCCCCCTTTTTAAAATGGCCGGATTTGCCCCTGAATGCATATCTTCAATTATGAAATATGCAACTCTACAAAGACCAGGATTTGGATCGCATTAAACTTTCAGAAATCTTCAATATCTTGATTACTATGTCATGTTGCCTTTGCATTGTGAACCTATTTTTTCTTAATATGGCAGAGTTGGGAACAAGTGAAATACATACATTGTTTTTACTGTAGTTTTATACGCCCGTCAAAATTTTGACAGGACGTATTATGGTATACAAATGTTCGGTGTCCGTCCGTCTGTCTGTCTGTCCGTCTGTCTGTCTGTCTGTCCGGCGTAAACATGTCGCACCGTAACTTGAGAACGACTTATCTAAATTTCATGAAACTTAATATAGTTGTTTTTTATGATGGTCAAATGATCTGTATACTTTTTGGTGAAAATAAGATTTAAACTTTTTGAGTCACGGCACTTTGGTAACTAAAACAGGGATGTGTTTTTTTTTCACATGTCGCACCGTATCTCACAAACGATTCTTGATTATTGCTTAAAACTTTACACACTTTTTAGTTATATTAATCTTAATATCTGTATACTTTTTGGTGATGATTCAAAATTTCATTTCTGAGTTATCGAGTATTTTGTAAAAAAGGGGGAGGGTTTTTTACATGTCACCGTATCTCAAAAACGATTTATGATTATTGCTTAAAACTTTACACACTTCTTTGTTATATTAATCTAAAGATCTGTATACTTTATGGTGATGACTCAAAATTTTATTTTAGTTATTGAGTATTTTGTAAAAAAGGGGAGTTTTTTTTTTACATGTCGCGACGTATCTCAAAAACAATTTATGATTATTGCTTGAAACTGTACACATTTCTTTGTTATATTAATCTAAAGATCTGTATACTTTTTGGTTTGATTCAAAATTTTATTTTAGTGATATTTGTAAAAAAAAAACAGGGTTTTTTTTTGGGGGGGGGGGGGGTGTTTCACATGTCCCGCCGTGTCTCAAAAACAGTCAATGGTTATTGCTTAAACTTTCTCAGAAACTATTGATGATTATTGCATAAGACTTTCACACAAGACATCGGGCGTATCATGCGCTCATGGCGCAGCTGTTTATTGTTTGTTATATATCAAAGTGGACATCACTGATCACTATATTACCCTTTATAATTACGGTTGCCAGACTCACTTTTAGGAATCTTGGAATTGCATTTGTATTTCACTTTTTTTCCTCATCCTAATTAAGCCAATATATATACAAAAACTTGTTTTGGGAAAAGGTATGAACACATATATATATATATATACTAGTTCAGTGATAATGAAAGTCATACTAAACTCCATATTCTATATTAAATTTTGTTTGTTTAACTGAATTTAAAAAATCTTATTAATACATGGAATATTTATTACAATCTGTTTGAAAGTACCTTCCACCAATCATCCAGTGTCATTTAAAGTTACTAGAGCAGTAATTTAAATTATGAAGAAAGTGAAACATTGTACAGATGGTAATTAAAGAATAGAAAATATGTTTTAAAAGATATTCTTATATCAGACAACTTAGTTGACATAACAAATAGATAACTGTTAGAAGATTGTGCCACTTTTGTTCTCTTGTTCACATTTTTTAAAGCCTTTTTTCAACTGCACTAATCCTTTTGATTTCTATACACACATTATGTAAAAGTACATTAGATTACAACTAGGCTGAAAAAGTTCGATTTCATTGATATGAAACTTTGACCATTATATATATATAGCATTTGTAACTCTATATCATATATGTATAAGGTGAATCAATGTGCTTGTAACTTTGGATAGAGTCTCATGAAATGGTAAAAATCACTGTATCCCGGTACACATGTACACAGGGTTGTCAATAAATGCAAACTTAAAATTAGCAGACCTTAAAATACTAATACATACATGACATATTACAACAATACATTAAAAAGTCAAATTTATTTTTGAAAACTTGGATCAGATAAATATAGAAAAATAGATTTACTTTTTATCAAATCTATTCATAACTGCTGACTGTCTACTTACGTAAAACAAAATTTAACAGTTTCAAGTTTTGACGCAACATGCTTGTTGAGTATTAAGGCGTTTATAAATATGACATTTGATTCCTATGATTTTTATTCTTACAATTATTTTAAACATGATCATACATATGGCAAGCCAAAGTGGACAAAAAGAGCTATTTTTTAATGTTAAAAAATCATTTTCTAATATTAAAATATTATTTTCTAAAATTAGAAAAACTTTTCTTATATTAAAAATACATTTTCTTATATTAAAAAATAAGATACTTTTTAGTGTTAGAAAATGTTTTTTTAATATTAGAAAATCATTTCCTAATATTAAAAAATCATTTCCTAATATTTGAAAAACATTTTTTATTATTAATAAATAGTGTTTTTCTTTTTTAATATTAGAAAATCATTTTTAATATTAGAAAATCAATTTTTAATATTAGAAATTTTTTAATATCAAAAAATGATTTTCTAATATGTGACTAGCCACGACATATCAAAACTTATGGAGGTAGAACGTCATTGTGAGAAAAACGCCGTTAACTATATGTGACTAGCCATAGGGTACATTGTCTAAAATTTGATTTTTGTATATTTATCTAGAATATTCCGAAACAAAACTCTCTGTCATGCTATTATGATATATGTGTTGTTATAGCAATGAAACGAGTCATTTCGAATACCGGTATGAAAATGGGACTGTTCTATAACGACTTTTATTTATTGAATGCCCTTATTTATAAAACACAAAATTATTGTATTTATTGGCTTTTAGTGATGCTCAATAGCGTATTTGAATAAAATTTTAAAGACTTAAATTTACTACAATGCAAGTTCTATTTTAGAACATGTAATTTAAACTTGTTGAAATGAAGTTAGTTTAACATTTGTCAAAGTAAGCATTAAGAATTCCTTTTTTCAATTTAGATTTATTATGCATGTCTTTATACATAGTATTCGACGCGTAACAGTTTACAAGTAGGTCTTAAATGCATTTGATACGGTGCATTAATTATGGATATATTCAGACTTCATTTATGAAAGGAAATCTATAGGGCAGAAATTTATTTTTTTGTATCAATTTAAAATGTAGATTCAAATATTTTTCACTTCAAACGATAAAGTAAAACTTCTTCAAAACTTATAGATGATGTATAGTTCGGCGTCCGCAAAATGAAGTCAAGGAAAGTGTTTATCTCTTCTTCACAAATACGTATTTCATTGAATCTCGATATTTATCATGTTTATAATTTTTCTAACAATTACGTTCTACCTCCATAAGCATGCAAATGTCATGGCGGGTCACATATTAGGAAATCATTTTCTAATATAAAAAAAATCATTTTCTTATATTAAAAAGTATCTAACTATCACTGTATCACCCTCTGCATAATTCTTAGGTGGAGCCATACTTAATTAAAGTACTTGTAATAGACACGCCGAATATATCTCAGTTTGAACTTACGTTGTAACTTGAATATTTTTTTTCAAATCATTGAGTTAGAAATTTACATCGTGTTTTCGAAGTTCTGGATTCCCTGTTATGAACATTTAAACGAATGACCCTGATAACGAAAAACAACCGGATGACGACAATCAATGTGCAGTGTACACTGTACGACAAATAGTGATGACATTTCCTTTGATAATATTCTGGCTTTCAAACCGGCCATTCCAAAGTTTGAATATAACGATCATGGAAGTAAAACGAAACTCTCGTGTTACAAACAAAACAAGAGGAGTATTATGATGCAAATGAATAACAAAGTAAAAGTGAAATTGACAAGTCGGTGACTTGTGCTACATAGGTCTATTTGACATACGAGGACATGTTAAAACGTGGTTAAATTATTTATTTTTTTAATTCTAGAAACAACCAGTTTCTAAATATTTTGCAACCAATCAATATGAAGATTTAAGAAAACGATCCAACGAAGTTAGTACGTTATTGCGTTTTGTATTTTAATTTATCGCTCTATACATTGTTTTGTAATATATAATCTGACAGACCTTTTACATGCAATATATCGGACGTCACAAGTCATTTACTTCCGGTCACAACGGAAACCTGAATAAACCGACTCACTGTCCAAACCGGCCGTTCTTTATAGTCCCATGGCCGGTTGGTTTATACAGGTTTTACTGTATATTGATTTGTTATGTGTGTACACAATATTTGTCGTATGTATATACGGATTATGATGTATAAAGAGAGCAAAAAACTATAACTAATGTACACGACGTTTTATTACACTTCTGCAGATAAATTGTGATTAAAGATGCCATGAATAATGAGTACATTTACTGTCTTTATGTGGACTATTATCTAAAAAAACATATAAAATATATAAAACAGTGCGTTTGCGCTCCGTTACACTCTTATTATAAGCCAAGATTGATACCGTCCTCCATGACATAGCAGCCTGAGTACATAGATTGACTATCCCCAAGATGATAAAACCATGCAACATTTATTAAATGCTGAAATCTCAATTTCACAAGGGCGAACAATGTTGAACCATATAGTTCTTTCCCATTGATGTTACGTTGTCAAAAAGTATTTGAGTAATTTTGGTATCAAATAAAAGCTTAAGAACTTGGGATAGCTGTTGAACCATTTTTAAAAGTTTGCTATGAATGATAAAAAAATTAATTGGATGATAAGAGGATATATCAGCCTTGTTACTTAGATCAGAAGTACCTATTTTGTACTACCCAATTTTTCTGGAACCAGTGAGCTGTTATATGCAATAAAGGCATGTTGGTTTGTTTAGCACAAGTCACGATGCAGTTCTCAATGTATATTGCATATGTTACTACCTGTTCAATTTGAGCTTAAATTCATTGACATAGTGTGTGGATTAAAGCTTCAAGTGTTTTCTTAAATAGTAATAGATCATAGAATAAAATTAAGTAAAGTAGGAGTTTATATAGCAAGTTTGGTGCTGTATTACTAAACATTATGTGCAATTCCATTCTTAAAACTATTACAATGAAAATTTGTCACACACAATTTAATCATTTCACATCATTTTTTTCAGTAACAAATCCTTTATGTTGACCCAAAGGTGTCATATCTAAAATATGTGTGTTATTTATGTGAAAGTAAATGTCCCTTCTTAATGCCGGTAGTCGTGAAGCTGTTCCCGATGTTGTAGCCGTACTGTTACTGTGTGCTCTTGTCGAGAGCTATTTGCATTGCACATAAGAAATTATCAAAAAGAAAAAAATCTAATTTTACGTCAACTGATTTAGGACCTTTTTACGTTTTCCACGTTACGACTGGAAGACAATACCAATCAAAACCAAGGAGTAAACAAAGACTCATCAAACCAAAAGACATTTACATCAACAGTTACAACTAATAAATAAGAAACAACACGAACTCCACTGAAAACCGGGAGTTAAATCAGGTGCTCAGGAAGAGTAAGCATTTCCTCCACCGAGTACGGCACCCGTCGTGTTATTTCCTTTTTCAGTTCGTACGTTATGATGGAAGGTCATTATGACTGAGGAAGAATATCAGATATGATTTCTGACACACTTATGTCATTTTTTGGAAATTATTATAATATGGTAAATTTTTATACCCGTGTTAGTTTTTCTGTAAGGTAGTGGGATAGGGTGTTCGGCCCCAACTTTGCACTTTCTTTGAAAAAAAAACTAAGCCGAAGAACATCCTGGATTTCTTCTGCAGTATACCTCAGCTACCAAGCTTCCATTTGCACCTAGTGTAGACACAAATACTGCCGTAGAACATTTTTTATTAACTTTTTTGTATTAAGACTGTAAGGTAAGAAGACTGTCCGACTCAATCTTAGAACCTATTTAAAAAAAACAAGAAAATAAGCCGTAGAACACACTGTGTTTTTTCAAAAGTAGACCACAGCTACCCAGAGTTCCTTTGCGCCTATTGTGGACAATGATTTGACATAGAACATTTTTTTATTTTTTGTTCACTAAGATAGTGGGGTAGGGTGTCCGGCCCAAACTTTGCACTTTCTTTGAAAAAAAACTAAGACGAAGAACACCCTGGATTTCTTCTCCAATATACCTCAGCTACAAAGTTTTCATTTGCACCTAGTGCAGACACAAATACTGCCGTAGAACATTTTTTATTAACTTTTCTGTAAGGAGGACTTTATGGGTAGAAGACTGTCCGACTTTATCTTTAAACCTTCTTAAAATACAATAAACTAAGCCGTAGATTACACTGAGTTTTTTCACAAGTAGACCACAGCTACCCAGCGTTCCTTTGCGCCTATTGTGGAGAATGATTTGATATAGAACATTTTTCCATTAATTTTTCTGTAATGTAGTAGGGTAGGGTGTCCGGCCCACACTTTGTTTGTTTGTTGACAATGTTTAAGTACAATTTAGGAAATAATTCATGGAAGCCATAGATTTGTTGGAAATTTACACATGGCCTGGGACGTGATATTCGAATTTTATCCTGAGCGTTAGCGAGGGATAAAATTAACGAATATCACGGCCCAGGCCATGTGTAAATTTACAACAAATCTATGGCTTCCATGAATTATTTCGATTCTAATAGGACAAATACGATCATTAAAAAACTGAAGCGATGATGGGTATACCGTGTGTGTGGCTGTTCTATTTTACCCACTGTTCGATAAATGTAAAACAAATTTAATAAACCTGCATGAATGATTTCTTAACTAACCGCTAGAAAAAAAATGTGATTCCTTTTGTTACTTCTCAGTAAACCCAACATTTGCAATTTTAAATTTACATTTTTTATCGTAAGCTACAGTCAAATTCACTGTTGACATGTTGTAACCATGGAGCCGCCATGTTGACTTGCTGAAATCAGTAAATGTGCGAATAATGCAATAGAACAGAAAACAAGCAACACCTACCTCAATAATTTATTTTAATGCAGTTGTATCCGAGTTTAGAAGGTAAACGCAATAGAAAAACCTTCAGCTTTGACGTTTTCATACGTATGACGTCATGTTTTGAAATGACGTTAATGCGCCAAAATCATTACTGGAATTTCGCGGAATTTTAATTTATTTTGTTTTTGTCCATTTTTCCGTTCTCTAATGTGTAAATTCTTTTTGTTAAGCGTCAGAATCAGAATAAATGTTCTGTAGGGTTTTATTCAATTGTAATTGCTAACACAGCGAAATCCACAACCGTTTACACATAGGTTACGATACATGTGGATTTACGTGGGAGGCATATTTAAACAGCCATTTGTGTACATCTTGGAGTCTGCGCTAAGTATAGATATATCGAGAATTTTATCACGGTGTTGTTTACAAAGCGAAAGAAGCACGTCATATTAGAATATTATTTAAATTCATCCAAACCTATCTAAATATGTTATTGTAAATAGTTTAAGCATATCACTTATTCAGTTTGCTCCGATCTCGTACGTCAATCTAATTGTGCGTTTATTTATGGGAACGGCAAATAATGCCTTCACCTATCTAGAGCGTTTCGATCCAAAAACAAGTGCCGTATTTGTCCTACTAGAATCGGAATAATTCATGGGGGCTTGAATATATCGTGATTTTACCATGGGTTGTCCCTTTATGACGATATTTTACCCCTCGCTATCGCTCAGGGTAAAATATTTGTTATAAAGGGCCAGCCCGTGGTAAAATCCCCGATGTGCTTGAGGACAGGATCCTGTGATAAACATTAAAAAATCTGAGATTTATGATAATAAGGGGAATGATATTTGTTCTGCACTTGCAGCCAGGTCCAGATCGCCGTGTACCTTGATCAGACTACAAGTACAGAATCACTTAAATGGCAATTCTAACATGACGTCCTTCAAACGCTTTGAGTAAAAATATAGGGTTATTGCATGAATATTGGGGAATATTGTCCCGAGAAGAACTTTATATTGCACAAGCTCAGGAATGATTTCACTAGTGATTTTGAACAAATAATTATTACACTTGATGAAGTGTTTTATTTAGTATACTCACTTTTAACACATGATAACACAATATAATATACTTTATTTACGAATTTTAAAATTTTGATATTTTTTCTAATCAAATCGTATGCTTTTAAATTGTCACTAATTGTTATATTCATATTTACTGGATTGCCGAAGTTTTTCTGTGCATTTGTGTTTTGGTACACTTCGATATAAAATCTTCTTTATTGAGGGCACATGACGTTTGCGATGTTTTACCTGTAAAACGATAGTACGTACATTTGTGCTTCAAATACTATGGACATTTGCGCTTTAAATTTTGATTCACCTGTACTAAATTGACCGGACATTTGCGCTTTTGCACCTATAGTCGTCTACCTGTAATTTTAATGAGAAGAAATTATTACGTAAATAATTTAACTTATATTTGTCATTAGTACGACAAATGGTCCAGAACCCTTCCCTGCCCACTATAATGGACATCCTACTCGACTATAATCCTGCTATTTTTTCTTTTCTTTTTGAATAGTATCATTAAACAACAGTGTGTGAATTACATTAGATTCGTTATATTGATGAACAGGCACCCCTGTCAAGATTTTAGAAAGAGAAACTTGAATATATATTTGAAATGTGGGCGAAATATCAGTCAGAACAGATAACAAGAGATAAATTTGTTCACTCCTTGGGCTTCAGATGTCAAGCGAAAACTGACCTGTGGTGACTGAATGGGTTTTTATGTCTTTAGAATTTTTACTTGTCGCTCAGTGTATGAAGACTTTTAAACAGATATCAATGTGCTATGGCATGAATGCTCTATGAAATGTGCTTTTAAATGATTTTTTTCAAACTTTTAACCATAAAGAAACAATATTAATTTAACTTTGCCAAGTCACACATGCCGGTCCCCACCCGGATTAAAGAGGAGGATAGTCATAAAAACCAAATATTGCAAAAGCGAAATGTCTGATGTTAAAAGCGCTAATGTCCTTTTGTTAACAGCGAAAATGTCCTATGATTTGAAGCGCAAGTGTTCAAAAAAAAAAATAAGCGCAAATGTCCTATGAAAAAGCGCAAACGTCCCGCGCCGATGTCAATATCTATTAATTAAACTGGTTCCTTGAAAACTATTTTACTTTTAATCTATTAATTTATGTAAACAAGAAAACTGGTCTTATATAAGGGAATGGTCATTATTTATCAGCTGAGGGGGTCGGTTCAAATTTTAATATAAAATTTTATGTTGGGAATCCCCCCCCCCATTATTTTATAAAACCACACTATGACCCCCCCCCCCCCCCCAAGAACATAATTTCAAAAGTTTTACCCCCCCTCCAAAAAAAGAGATCTCCAGTTGTGTTAAGGTTATGATTACCAGCTACATAGTAACAGGCTTTGAGAAATTCTGAGTATAACAAACAGCTTTTTTTCTTGTTTCTTGTTTCTCAAAAAGGAATATTTGACACGTGCATGTAGAAAAATAAAAAAAAAATATACAGAAAATTGTATGTTCCAATTTATTAATTTATTTTGCTGCAACCTATAATTCTACAAATTTTATCAGTATACCAGTAGATAAACTTTCAATACTGACTGTTATTTTAATCCCAATCACAGGCCCTTGTATCTTAATTTTTTTAACCTTTGTGCCTTAAAATATCTAGTTATGAATGGGGGCGGGGGATCAGGATTCCAATGTACAATGATTTAGGAAGTGCAAATAATATAACACTGATTATATGGTTCTTGTCCTTTCTTGATTAAATATGTACATGATTTATTTGAGATAAAGAAATATACAAACAAGCCAGGAATCTCTGGCCTTTCTTTGTTTTGTACAGATGTATTTTTTAAGAGTTAAGTGTGTTATCAATTTTCTCTGAACAAGTACACATTTTTGTTTAGGGGCCTAAGCTGAATATATTTGTTCTTTTTCCAAATCATATAGTGTTTTGTTTAGTGTGTGTGAATGCCATGGTGCCCATCAAGTATTTTTTTTTAGTAAGATCTGAAATTTGGATAGGAAAGAATATCGGAGAATGGGTAAAATTTACAGAAAAATGGACCAAAAAAAAAAAAAAAAAACAGAGGACACTGGTGTTCAAATATAAAGAAAAGGAGAAAAGAGCAAAAAATACGTAAGAATAGAGAAATATTACCTTAAAAATTAAAGAATACAGAAGGGAAATACCTTATATCGAGATCATCTTTTATTCTTATTCAATATCTTTGTAATAATTTCATAAAATAAGTATACCTATTTTTGTAACCACGTGACAGACATATAACTAACATATGCATCCTTGCTTTCATCAAAATAATTAAATATACACACCCATTTCATCTCAAGAATCACATCAAAATGATTTAAACACTATCATGACTATAGAAAGTTAATTGTGCATGTCCAGAAACCTTGAAGTTTATAACTCACTATTTCCTGTGGTCAAAACTAGGGAGAAATGTTTCATACAGTTGTTAATCTATTGATTGTAAATTTACACAACTGTGATAAGGAGTGATACGATGCTTTTTGTCCGCAATTTGCTTTTTGTCCGCTTTTGCTTTTTGTCCGATAATTTTGCTTTTTGTCCGACACTTTTGCTTTTTGTCCGTTGCTTTTTGTCCGTTTTGCTTTTTGTCCGATAATTTTGCTTTTTGTCCGACACTTTTGCTTTTTGTCCGTTGTTTTTTGTCCGTTTTGCTTTTTGTCCGATAATTTTGCTTTTTGTCCGACACTTTTGCTTTTTGTGCGTTGCTTTTGGTCCGTTTTGTTTTTTGTCCGGTAACGTTGCTTTATGTCCGATATAAAAACGTGTATATTTTGGCAGGTTTTATTTTGAACATCGAAATATCAGTATTAGGGTATTTTATTAAAAAAAATATGTCTACCAACCAATTAACGCATGCAAGATGGCCAACATGACTGAAATAGAACATACGGGGTAAAATTAAAGTTTTGTCTATTAATTTGAAAACCACTATAAAAGAGAGAAAATCTGACAACAGAAGGATGTTGAGCTCTACCAATTGTTAAAACTTTCAGATGACGTCCAAAATTGGTTCGCCCCACCCAATGTTATGAAACCTAAACGCAATGCTTATTACCACATATCCCAGATCAAGTTTGAATTTTGATACGTCATATTTACTGCTCTAGAGTTTGAAAATGGAAAAACTGCTAAACTTTTTATTTCCGTTCTTTAACTGCAGTGTGCCTTTAAACAATGGTATAAAGCTTATATATATATGCAATGAGTAAACCACAACACACAGGTCAAGTATGAATTTTGGTGGCCTCACTTTTCCTCTTATGCCCTATATAAATGGGGAAAATATTGACGTTTGTGTTTCTTAACTTTATATAAAAAAGAAGATGTGATATGATTGCCAATGAGACACCTCTCCACATGAGACTGAATGACACAGAAATTCACTACAATAGGTCACCGTACGGCCTTTAACAATGAGCAAAACCCATAACGCAAAGTCAGCTTTAAAGGGTCTCGATATGACAATGTAAAACAATTCAAAAGAGAAAACAAACGGCCTCAAGCACATTTTATGAAACTTCTACACAATGCTTATTACAACAGAAGTTAGATCAAGTACAAATGTGGGTAGTGTCACTTTTGTCGTTATCAAGCTATGTCCCTTTCTGAAGTTATATCAAGTGGGTGCATTATCTGTACACCATGGACTCATTTCCCATTTTAATAAAGGATTAATTGCCCTAAAATGACAATCTTTTTTGCCTACTATCTTGAAAATTATAATAGATACCGAAAAACTTTATAGTGACCAGCAAGACCAGTTCTACAAATGAGACAACATGATCGAAATCGTTAATCGACTCCTTATTACAGATAATGTTCATTGATGATGATTTTGACCATATTTATTTTTTTTTGGGAAGGGGGGGGGGGGCGTTTCTTTGCCTTATATCTTAAGTCTTCAACAAAGAAAATATGACGGCGACTACTTAAATTGAAGTTATTGTCCTTTAAATGTAGTGTCTTGCGCATTCATGGATTGTAATACAAAAAAAACCTTAGGTCTAATTTTAATCATTTACAGAAATGCAGATTACTAATGTGAATTTTCATTTAAAAGAACATTTTTTTTAGAATTGAATTGATAAATATTAACATTTTTACAAGTGTAGATTTTATTTGTTTGATTTTTAATGTTTTTAAGTTGGCATTTTTAAGGGAGATAGTGCATTTTATGAAAGAATCTGCATGAACTTTTGCTATCTTTAGGTCTAATTTTAATCATTTACAGAAATGCAGATTACTAATGGTAATTTTCATTTAAAAGAACATTTTTTTTAGAATTGAATTGATAAATATTAACAGTTTAAAATTTAGAAGGAAAAAACGCACGGTGACCCTATTGTATCCATTGATATTCTCAAAGCATTTTTTTAAAGCTATCTTCTTGAATTTTGTTTTCAATTTTATATTCTATAATTTAGATTAGCTTCTGATCACAGAATGCTGTTTCCCCCGTATAATCTATACAAATTTCGCGCTTAAGTAAGTCCATTATTAATTTTGCATTATTCAAAATTAAATTATGAATAATGAAAAAGTTCATTATTCACTATTCAACGTTACGTGATAAATAATGAATAATGAAATAGCTTATATCTCAGTATTCAAGTTGAAAATCAAAGTGAATAATGAAATAGAATAATATTTTTTGACTGTGACACTATATCCCGTATTTCATAATTCTTCATTTTCGTATAATCTAACAAATTTTCAAATTAAGTTATAGTTATTGACCAAGCAAGTCGGTATATAGAATTTAATCTGCACAGCTCAGGTGACCCTTATTAACCCGAACGACGTAGAAGTTCGGGTTAAAGGGTCATCCTGAGCGCGTGCAGATTAAATTCTATATACCGATTTGATTGGCCAATAACTGTTTTAACACATGACGTCATTAATTTACGTGAACGTTTTAGATGTGGACGATGTTCCGCAATCCACGGATCCTAGGAAAGTTTATTGTAGGGTAAAGAAAGGGGGAAATACGACTTTCATTGGTAAGTTTCAAATTGATAATTTTTTTTGGGGTTTAGACTTATTGTAAAATTGCGATTTAATGGTAGATTTTTTTTTAATGTTTCTGTTAAATCTATTCCCATTTTTATTTAATAAGTGACGTTTAAGACTTTGAAAAATTGAGTACTTTCAAATCGTTGTATGAAAAAAAAATCATAACCGGAAGGGTTATTGTGTTTAGATTAATTGCTTTTGAATTTCTTTCCATCAATGATATGCTTTAATAGAGAAAGATAAACCGAGGAAGATGTTAGTTATATTACCTAAATTTTTAATGTTGAATAAACGGAAAATACGTTTCTCTTTCCAATGTTTTACTCCCCCTTCCCCAAATTTCTTTGTATCTACTGTATTAGTTTTTAAGACACGTCCATCTAAATGAAGTCTGATTGATCTCCAGCTAATCTCCCTGTTTTCAAACAAACTTAAATATGATCCCCTTTAAATTCGATCCAAAAATATGGGGAATAGATATTCAAAAAGTCGTTATAAATTCCATTGAGTCTAAAACTAATCCAAATCAGATTTCTTTTTTTCGGATATTCTTAGATACATTTCTTTTTTGGCGGAAATTACCAAAAAATGTTTAAACTATCTTTCTGACTTTAAAACACTGATTTAAGATTTATGTTGTACGCAAAATATAATAAAACATTTTATGTTCAAGCTAAGATGTAAAAAAAAGAATGAGAAACCTTTCTTTTTTCCTATTTTGAAACTACGATGTTTGTACAAAGTTCAACTGTGTCGTAATTTCAAGGCAGATGGCGGATTCGGGGTGGGGACGAACATGTCGTTCACCCTAGGATTGGACAAAGTATCGTGTTTTGCCTTAAAATCGTCAATATTGTTTTTAGTCTCGCTACACGCGGTGATAATTTTTTTAATTTGATAGAATAGCGCCCCTTTCAAAATCTAGGAACCGCCCCTAAAGGTAAAAATAGATTTGAACTGTGTAGTATATCTGAGGTAGTTAATGCACACATTTGCTGTGCATTATCCAGATTATAGCACAGTAAAAACAAAGAGATTTTACCCATGTCATGTGTTAATGTATAATTTTGTAAGAAAAAAATCAAAACACTATGTGATATAATGATCTTAATTTATTTATTTAGTTTCGAAGGATGAACTTGTTGGTTTTCCTAACTATTTTTAACAGAAATTCCTTGGTTTAATGTATGGGCCACCTGAATACCAAAACATAAATAAATATTAGAATACTAAACATTGTCTTTTTTATTTTTCAAGATCTTTGCTATTCTTAGTCCTCTGATCACAGATATAACATGTCGATTGTGGCGCAATGACCATTAGAAGGTGGACTTTTTATTAGGAGAGGACTTAAGTGCCAAAATACGCGTGAAGATTAAGAAATAGCCAATTTTGAATAATGAAATGGATATTTTGAATAATGGAATGGACTACTGCGACCTTTCAGCCCCTAATAACATATAAACCTTATACCTCATTCGAAAGATTATTGTATTGCTACCTTATACGTCAATCAAAAGCGTACCAACAAAGAAACAAGAGGTTTATAACATATAGCTATACAAAGAGGAATAAAATGGTTACAAACAGTATATTCCGCATTGACCATTAGAGGGATTACGGAGGACTTATATGCCAAAATACGCGTGAACAATAAGAAATAGCTTATTTTGAATAATACAATGGACTGCTGGTACTCGTTAGCCTCTAAATACAGAAAACTTAAGGATGTACTTAGGTGATGTTTTGGAATTTGTGTCAAATGTTCGGACTCCTTAGTGTTTTTCCATAAAATACAATGTAAAATATTTTGCCCCATAAAACCCATTTATTTTTGCATATAAGACTTTAAAATAGCTCATGAAAAGGTCATTTACCAAAATTTTAGAAGATTTTTGATTTTCTTTCTTTTGTTTTGAGACCCAAATAATACCAATGCAAATATAAGGTAAAAGTTCGAGTCAGCCTTTTCCCGTCATATTTTTAATCTCAAATATCTTGAACAGGAGGTCCATGACCTATTAAAATGTTTAGCTTATCTTTATCCTTAATTGATACTCTACCAGCTTATAATATTTCTTTCTTTCTTAATTTTTACCTAACCTCACCTTATTGCATCCTTTATACACTAGTGGAGGAATAAAATGGTTATAAAATATATGTCCTGCAGTGAACATTAGAGGGGTTACAGAGTACTTAAATGCAAAAATTCGTTCATTTTTAATCTAAACTTCCATACCACCAAAAGGTCCAAAATATCGTGAGCCGAAATCCATCAATTGGAAATACAACTTTTAAATTTTGATGGATTCAGTCGAGGATTATGCCAGGCAATGGGCTAAGCGTGAGAAGGAAGACGTAGACACTCGTTCCGAATGGATTAAGGCAGTGAGGTCGTTTTTACAAATCAGAATTAAGAAACTGAATGGGTCTATCAATGCCCATGCTACGTCAATCTTTAAAGACCCTAATGTTGCAAAACACTTATCCTACCTGCATGACAAATATGTTGTCCCCGCAGATGAAGCCCCAAACAACATTGTTTTTGTGTGTAAAACTCATTACATTAACTGCTTGATGTATAAAGGTATTGACAATTCACTTGGAAACCCAACATATACCCTCACGACACTTACCAAAGAGGAAATTCTTGTAAATCATAGTTCAGTTCTATGTTCCTTTAGAATTTCAACCAAAGACGATGAACTGGATCTTCCATCACTGTATTGGATACATAAACTGTATAAGCGTCCTTACAAACTACGGTATATTGCTGTCCTTTCAAGTGCTCCACGAAACCTCTTTCTAAATTATTATCATCTATTTTATCAGCAAACAAAGACGGGCTTCAAAGTTATTGTGAAACTGCCTATACTAAAGGTGGCGTTAATCAGATGTGGATACTTAAAAATTCCAAAGATCTTTTAGAGTACATACAATCTAACTCTCTTTCATCTTGTAATAGTATTAAAACATTTGACTTTCTACACTTTATACAAGTATTCCACATTCCAAACTAAAAGACAAATTGAAAGAGTTGGTGCTTAGTTTCATAAAAAAGAATAGCCAACGAAGATACAAGTATCTTGTCTTAGGAAGGCCGGGATAAATCCTACTTTGTAAATGATTACTCTGATTTAAACAAATGTTTTTTGGAAACTGACATTATCAAGATGCTTGATTTCTTGATTGACAACGTATTTGTTACGTTCGGATGACGTGTTTTTCAACAGACTGGCGACATTCCAATGGGAACGAATTGTGCCCCTTTTCTTGCAGAACTGTTTCTTTATTATTAATAGGCTGACTTCATACAGGAACTTCTTAGGAAGAAAGATAAGAACTTAGCAATATCCTTTAACTCTACTTTCCGCTTTATAAATTAATTCAAAATTTGGTGGCTATGTCGAACGCATCTATCCCATTGAACTAGAGATAAGGATACAACAGATACAGTAAAGCCGGTCTCAAATCTTGACTTACATCTACAAATTGACAATGAGGGTCGATTGAAAATAAAACTTTACGACAAAAGAGATGATTTCAGCTTTCCAATTGTGAACTTTCCACTTCTAAGTAGCAACATTCCAGCATACGGTGTATTTATCTCCCAATTGATACGATATTCCCGTGCTTGCATTTCATACCATGATTTTCTTGATAGAAGGTGGTTTCTCACAAGGAAGCTATAAAATCGAGAGTCCCAAATGGTGAAGATGAAATCATATCTTCGTAAATTTTACGAACGCCACCACAAGTTGGTTGACCGTTATGGATAACCGTTTCACAAATGATATCGGATATGTTCCGTACGTCGTAACTACAATCTCATTCCCTTTCATAAATGTGACCTACCGAATTGGACTATAAACCGGATTTGTTATCTCAGAAGTAACACGACGGGTAACACATGTGGATCCGGAGCAGGATCTGCTTACCCTTCCGGAGCAACTGAGATCACCCCTAGTTTTCGGTGGGGTTCGTGTTGGGTTTTTTTCTATGTTGTGTCATGTGTACTATTGTTTGTCTGTTTGTCTGTTTGACCGTTTCATTTTTAGCCATGGCGTTGTCAGTTTATTTTCCATTTATGAGTTTGACTGCCCCTCTAGTATATTTTGCCCCTTTTTAAAGAAGATGTTCCCCTATCTTTATTAGTTTTGTCATATATTATAGAAAATTATAGTAGAAAAAGATACACTTTAAATCACAAAAATGACCAGCAAGTCAAGATCTACTAACAAGTCAAATGTTGTCGTCAAAGTTAAGTAGATTGAAAATCTTTATAAAAGTAGCCTAATTGCCCTTAAATGAGGAATTTTTTTTATCCTCTTTTTTGTTTTGAGCAAAACTAAACAAGATAGAAGGAATCTAAACAGCAAATAATCAGCAATACAAGATCAACAAAACAGAATGTGTCATGAATTATATTCTTGTGTACAATTTTGGAGAGTGTCCTTTGTTGAATATGCACATAGAGACTCTTGTTTATTATTATTAGAACTATGCATAGTTGGTTAAAAGTTACTGTTCTAATATCGTATACTTTTCGCCTGATAGATTTTATGAACAGATGTGAAGTACAGTGTTATTTGAACGGACGCAAATCGAGTTCGAACGTCCCGCCCTAGTTGTAAAGAACCTTCAATGAACAGCAGACTATATGCCAGGTCTTTCTAATAACTAGTGACAAAGAATTTGGGGCGTAATTTAAGGTGGCTTTTCCAAGGATGCAATTTCTTATAGATTGTATATTTACCCTCTACGGTAGACCTTTTAATGAAAAGCCATGTCAAGGGCGATATAAAGCAACAAACGCCCAGCAGGATTGATGCATTTGTCTTTAACATCTTCGAATTTGATTCCGCGTGGCTTTCAAATTGACACGAGTATCCATTGGTGTTCATAGTAAAACCTTTGGGGTTGTATCAGTTTCATGAAAATTAACAAAGAGCATGGCAACCTTTCCTTGGTGTTTTAATGGCTGTCCGGCGTAAAAAAAATCTGTTAATCAACAAAATATCTTATGTGTACCAAAAGCCGTCAGCGATGGTCACACAGACAATTTGCTACCTTCGTGGACCCAAGTCAGACTTTTCGCGGGATCCTATTAAACATCTAGTGTTGTCACAACATGTGCTGTAGAGATTTCGTTACACAACATGACATAAATATTCTTTGTTTAATAGGACTGAATGTTGATAATTCGACATTAGATGTTTCATATGGTAGCCGATAAATGATAATGAAACTCATTTGATTGATATCGATCTATTGTTTGAATTGAAAATTTTCATATTCATTCTTTTTTTCATAGATTATCGTCTTGAATATAGATTTTGTTTTTGATGAAGCAAGTGTTGGAATAGCGCTTTTATTGTCACTCATTTCGTGTTAGCTGTCATTTGTTTAATGTACTTATCTGAGGCCAGGAGTGCATTCAAGTTGCTTTCTTTCTTCTACTTTTGCGTACATTTTATACAGACCAGTATTTTTTTTAATTATTTTACCAATATTTTAGCTGCATGTAACATCTTGAACACTCAGAACAGCGAAATAAAATTAAGTTTCCTTGGTGAGGTTTTAATCGCTGTCCGGCGTAAAAAAATATCTGTTAACCAACAAAATATCTTATGTGTACCAAAAGCCGATTTCAGAAATAAATAGCATTTAGCCATTAACGAATGGCTTTTCAAGAGATGTTTTCGTTAAAGGATAATTCCATTATTTTTTGTTCAATTTCAAGTCTTAACGAAAAAAAAAAAAAGATAAACAGAGCATTGCTTTAAGCATTATAAGTATCACCTATAGTTTTTTAGAACCTTCATTGGTGGTAGTTCCTATATTTCTGAGGTTTTTTTTGGATATAAGTTATTGTTCTGAATAAACATCTTTAAGCGTTTGTGCGTTTTTCATCATGCGTTTCAGTTTTCATCATGCAATTTCTTCTATCAGCCAAGACAAAACTTTTAATTAGGCTGTTATAAATGTTTTCCCCAGAAATCCATGCTTTATTATCTAATAGCAACAAATTTAATCATTGTATTATTATCAAACATCACATAAAAATTGTGTATTTACAATAAGTAGCTTTTAGGTAAACAAGTTAGTCAACTTTTAACAAGTTAAACAACTTTTTGGAATTTTTGATCCTGAATGCTCTTCAACTTCGTACTTTTTTGGCTTTATAAATATTTTGATATGAGCGTCACTGATGAGTCTTATGTAGACGAAACGCGTGTCTGGCGTACTAAATTATAATCCTGGTACCTTTGATAACTATTAGTCAAGTGGTTTAACGACTTTTAAACAAAACTCCAATCAAATTTAAACTTAAAAATGCTAAGTTACCCTAAAATTAAAATATCAGGGCAGCAACCCCAAAACGCGTTGTCTGATGCAACTGAAAAATCTCGGGCAAATAGATCTTGACATTATGAACAATTCTTATCCCAATTTTGGATCCTCAATGCACTTCAACTTCGTACATGTTTGGCTTTATAAATATTTTGATATGAGCGTCACTGGTGAGTGTTGTGTAGACGAAACGCGCGTCTGGCGTACTAAATTATAATCCTAGTACCTTTGATAACTATTAGTCAAGTGGTTTAACGACTTTTAAACAAAACTCCAATCAAATTTAAACTTAAAAATGCCTTAAAATTAAAATATCAGGGGCAGCAACCCCAAAACAAGTTGTCTAGTGTAACTGAAAAATCTCGGGAAGATAGATCTTGACATTATGAATAATTCTTATCCCAGGCTCTAAATCTTTAGTTTCAAGATATAAGCCAAAATCTACATTTTACCACAATGTTCTATTTTTAGACATGGCGGCCATCTTGATTATTGAACGTGGTCATCGGATACTTTTTTGAAACTAGATACCCTAAGGATGATTGTGGCCATATTTGCTTTAATATTGTCATTAGTTTCAGATTTTTTTAAAAGTTAACGTAGACGACGAATGCCAAGTGATGAGAAAAGCTCCCTTAACCCTCTGGTCCAGGTGAGCTAAAAAGGCAAAACGGACAAAAAGCAACGGACAAAGAGCAAAAGGGTCGGACAAAAAGCAAAATTATCGGACAAAAAGCAAAACGGACAAAAAGCAACGGACAAAAAGCAAAAGTGTCGGACAAAAGTCAAAATTATCGGACAAAAAGCGAAACGGACAAAAAGCAACGGACAAAAAGCAAAAGTGTCGGACAAAAAGCAAAATTATCGGACAAAAAGTAAAAGCGGACAAAAAGCAAATTGCGGACAAAAAGCACCGTATCAAAGGAGTGATCAGATGTGCACTGCCCTTGAGAAATTAGGCATATCCTGCTGGTGCTTTACAGTTTACACTATCAAAGATTGAATAAACAGACATTTTTTCACAGATCGCACACTCATTTCAATTTTGTCAACAATTTATATACTAGTAAGACATAAAATCTTTATTGTGTGACCCCCCCCCCCCTAGTTAAAATATTTTTTGATGGTAACCCCCCCCCCCCACCCCAGTGGTATGACATTTTTGGCAATGACCCCCCTAAAATATAAGCTGATACATCACTCTTTTATCAACCCCCTCAGCTGAGTAATAATGACTGTTCCCTAAAGAAAAAAATAATATCAAAATCAACGCTTTCACACTATTCACAACCAATATTCTCTAGCGAAAAACAGTTACCCGGATTAAAAACATGGTGGAATGAAATAACTCTTACAAGCCCCCTCTAGAAAATGTAATTGAAACTTGTTGTGATAAAGTTAGTTCAGAGAAAGCTTTTAAATTTTGTTTTGAATCTCATTCAACCATATTTGATACGGTACATTAATTATGATCAATTTGAAAATCTGTAGAGCACTGAATGTTAGAATTAAATATTGTTCACTTCAAACAATAATGCAGTTGGCAGCCAAGGTAAAGTGTTAACCCTTTTATTTACAAAACCTTCCAAATAGCAGTTTAAACATTATCTAATTGAAGCTTCATTTAACTAACTAACTTTATACTAACTTTAAAACATCAAATTAAAATTACATTCACTGAAAGATAACTAAGAACTGTTTGTATGTCGCTCATTTAATTCATTTGAAATTTGTATTCAAATTCATTAATGTGTTGGAGATAAAACAGCGCCAATAAAGTACAATATTTTTTTTAAATCTATATAATTAATGTCTTTATGGTAAGTGCGTGGTTTAATTGACGTTACAAAAAATACTGATATACTGATATTTACTGAAACCAACGGTAATGTTTTTCCCCCCATTTCATAAGAGAAAACAATGTATTTTTTAAAATGCCGAATATTCATTTTACCAAAACCATTTGTTATATCAAAGTGACGTTCAGCGCAGTTAATATAACTTTTCTCCAAGTTAATGGAGTGACAAATCGGGAAAAGTCGTTTAATCTAAAAGTTTAATGGACCGATATACCTCACGGCTGAAAATCAACATGAAGACAGAGTAAATATTATACTTTCATTTAAGCTTTTTTTTTTGTAAAATCGCGTTAAAGTGGGACTTTCGGAATTTTTTTCTTTTTTATTTTCAAACACTGGAACGCTTATATAAAATTCCAGAATGAAGATATCATCAAACAATTAATATCAGATAAAAGAGTGATGTATCAGCTTATATTTGACATCAAACTTTATTATCATGTGAACATATAAATTGAGTGAATTGGACGATTTTTTAATTTATGTAACGTTTTGTTCAATCTTACCGTCTGTAAAAGTATATCACATTTCTTATATATATCACCAAAAGTAAATTTTCACAAAAATAGTGAAACAACCAATATTTGATGGATGTGAAGTTATCAGCCGGTTCGTTATTCGATATTCGATATTCAATATCCAACCGGCTGCTAGCAGTCAGTTCGATATTCAAATTTAGCTGAAAACCATAAAAACAAATATAGTATTAAGGTTCATGTGGACCTTTTGGCTAAAAATGTTCACCTCAAAATTTACCCTGAATACAGACAAACATGCTTAATTCAATAATTGACAATCACAAACCTTGATATTTCTAGTTGATGCAAACACTTGGTAGCTTCTGACCACAACATATATCAAGTTTCTACCATAGAACAAAGTGCTATTGACATATTTTCTTAGTTTTAGCATGTATTGGTTCTGAGAAAATACACCCTCTGGTTTCAGTTTTTATCATGAAAGGTACAGCGAATACCAGGAGAATAATACATACAGGTCGTACTAATCTATTAGACAAAGAATATTTGTGTTTATTTGTTTGAGAACGCCGGTCTTTTATAGTATTACTGATCACGGTAATCACCGGTTTTAAAATTGAAAGGACAGGTGTCGTTTTATATGCCAATTTTAGACATAACTCCCTCCAACTAAATATATACACAATTCCTATCAAAAAACAAAAGTACCCCAAACCTCCAAAACATATCTGTTTAGGGAGGTGGGAAGGGGGAGTAGGGGTGGCCTTTTTCTTCACAAAAATTGTTTGATTCTGAAGTTTTTTTTTAAAGAAAATCAATTGTTTTAAATTGAAAATAAACATGTAAATTGTTTCTTTCAAAATGTTTTAAAAAATCTAATTTAAACTTTTTTAAATTTTGTTTGAATAATAATGTCTTTTAACTGAAAATTATGATGTACATCTTTTATCTACCAAGCATACGAAGCGTAACAGTTCACAGCAGTAGTTGAATACAATATTGAATCTCATTTTAAGTATTTGATACGGTACATTGGTTATGAAAGAACTTCGATTGCTTTGAAGAAAACCTATAGAGCAGATACATTAGAGCAGATATATCTGCTCTATATTTTATCCATTTAGTTTGCAGTTTTTATTATTTCTTACTTCAATTTTACTACAACGTAGACTACTTCCATTATTATGGTAGATTCAAGTATTGTTCACTTCAAACAATAACGCAGTTGGCGGCCAAGGTAAAGTGTTAATTCTTTTCTTTTTAAATACTTCGAAATAACAGTTAAACATTGAAATGAAGCTTTCTATAACTAACTAACATTATACTATCTTTATAACATCAAATTTAGATCACATTTCTTGAAAGGTACCTACGAGCTGTTTGTATGTAGTACCCTTAATTCATTTGAAATTTGTATTAAAATATTTTAAATTGTTAGAGAGTAATATCGCCAATAAAGTACAATATTTTTTTAATTTATATAATAACTGTCATTTGGTAAATATGCGATTTATTTAACTTGAAAAAACCCAGATATATACTGAGGCCGACTTTGTGTTTTCCCCCCATTTTTCCAAGAGAAAACAATGTATTTGATGTCAAATATTTACCAAAACCGATTGTCTATCAATGTGACGTTCAGATCAGTGAATATAACTGTTCCACAGGTGTTTATGTTTATTTTATCCAAAATCACAAATCCATTAAGAGAAAATGTAATAAAAATAACAGTATGGAATAAAATAAATTATTGCCTACAATAATGCAAATTCACCACCAAATTCTGTACAGTCGCACTATGCCCAATTAAATTAAAGATATTAGTTTCTTTGTTCTAACAAAAAATATGCCAAGTGGTTTGTTTCAGCATGTACTAGATACTTATATTATTATATTACCCTTATACAAGAAATCTGAATTTGATTGGTTGGTAGCCAGTGTATTTTTCACATGCTCTAACTTTTTTGTCATCATTTCAAACGAATTTATTTGTTTTTTACAACTGCTGATGAACATGTCTCATATCCCCCTCTATGCCAATTTGGATATCCCTTTCCCGCCAAATTTTTTCGGAACAATTCTCTATATTTTTCTATAAATGAACTTTATCTTATACTTAATAGAATAATGAAATAAAAAAATGGGGTCACCGTTCATTTACGCTCACAATCTGCTTTCGAAAGAAGCATACAATTTTGGTAATGTCCTTTTTTTCTGTTGAACTAATAGGAGAAATAGCAGTAATATCGAAATTAAAAAAGAACTAAATTACAGAAATCGCTAAAATTTCACAATTATTTAGTTTATGTATAGCTTATTCGAAAACAGCAATAAAAAATATAGGTCACCGATGAGTTAAAAATGGCATTTTTGCACCAAAGGGAGATAATTTGGAGCTTTTAAAGTGATATCTACATTTTAAAAGTCCGCTGGGGACAACACGAATTGATTTTTTGGAATGATTTTTGTACCACATGATAAAGTAACAACTACTTAAGGTAATAAATAAAATCTGTAATGAAAAATTAATGTTTAATTTTTTTCTAAAAATCTTATACCCGCGAACCTCCTTAAGCTATATTGGTTGATAGAGAATCCGTATACTGAATAATGCGTTGTGTGTTATATATAAAGTTTCATTAATTCAAAATCCAATTCATCAAGAGAAAACGTATTAACAAATTAAATTTAATTTTATTTAAAATTAAAAACAAATTGTTCAGGGAACATTTGAAGGTCGTTCTATATAAACACATGTATTTTGACATGAAAATATTAAAATCGACTTTAAAATGTTATTTCAAGAGTCAAATGGCATCTTACTGTGAGCTGATTCCAAAAAAATATATATGTAGTTTCTTTACATTTTTTATTTTATAAAAAAGGAAGATAATTTGTTACCTCCGGTTTGAAAAATGTCACAATCGGTTTCATTTGAAACTTGATATTAATTCCAAAAATATATGATTTGATATACTTTTACATTGTAAAGTACAAAATTGCTACTTCCGGTTTAAAAGGTCACTTCCGGTTCCTTTTTAAGGTTAAATGGCTTGCAACTTGATACACAAAGTACCACAGCTTTATCATGCATGCTCGCATGCATAATAAGTAAAAGCAAAGACTAAAAATATCTAAAACGTCAAACTGACCTATGACATTGACATCAATTTCAAGGCCATAAACCAAAGAAATCAAATAAAAAGATCCTATATCTTTATTATACATGGGTAATGAGTTTTATTACAATACGCATAATTCTAAAAATAATTCAATGTCTACGCATCCTTTCAACTAAAATGTATGTGTTACGACATGACGCAACTAACAATGCAGTCAAAATCATTTGTCGATATCTTATACGGTTTCTGGAAAGAATTGAAAATAACCCAAAATCAAACTTTAGAACATGATCTTGACCTTTGACCTTGACCTTATTTTCTTTCTCTTGGACCATGAACTTCAATTCAAAAGACACTAGGTTTCTATCACCTTTTGTTTACAACTAAATTTTTCTTATTAAAAAATACAAAAAGGGAAATAAATTCCATATGGAGTCTCCTGACCGCTTCGGTCAAAAATAATTTTATGATGCTGAGGATATAATGAGCAAATTGGTGAAATAATTTTGTCTTAATCTTTAACGGTTGCGAAGGAGAACGACAGACAAGAAATCAGTGTTTGGGGAGACAACTCTTACAATAAAAACTGTTTGGCTTAACAGGATTAGTTTCAAAATTGCAATAACTGTTCGATATCATATACAGAAAAACTAAGTGACATCTTGCGAAACAAAAAACACCATTACAGAAAATGTGGCAAAAGAAGAAAAAATAATAATCATAAGAAAACCAATAGGTATTTCAACAGAAAAGTGTAAGGACCTAATAATATCAATATGGAACAGTATAAATGATTGCCTATGATAATTTAAAGTTACCACCAAGTACACATTCACTATGCCTAAATTCAAAAATACCATTTTCTTTATAATTAAAAAAAAGGCCATGTCATAGTGTTTTTTCAATAATTTACTAGATAAATATGTAAGTAGCCAATTTTAGACATCCGTGGAAATTTCGTGGCTTGTCGTATCTATCTTATAAAAATTGTGTTTTTGCATGTACCTGAAGAATGTTTACCCCAGAAAAAAATACTCCCACATAAATTCTTTAACGATTAGTGTCTGATAATGTGACATTAATAAGTTTTAAAAAGGATGATCCTTAAATACATCTACATATCTATGAATAAACATAATTGTCCATAAAGTACTCGTTTGTTGACGATTGGTTTTATTACGTGATTTTTTTTTTATCGAAAGCTTTCGCCCAAATTAATAATTAGTGTTTGCATTTTTGAAAATTGAACCCAAAAATGAACACTTTAGCATTTTGTAACTTGTTGATGATCAGGTTAAGAAATTTATAAGCAAAACACACGAATTACGAAAATCATCTTTCCTCATCTAAGGATAGCATATCAAATAACTTTAAAGCACGGGTTTAGTTTTAATTTGTCAATTTTGTTAGGTTTCCACAAAGATTTGTATAGTACAAATCCTTGGTTTGCAGATAAAGGTGATCTATTTAAGGCTTGGTGATGTGTATTTATAAGCAAAATTATATATTATATATAGTTTTAATATACATTTCCTTGTAGACAAGAATTCAAATTAATCTGAAGTTTTCTGCATTTGTTGCAGATTATTGTTTATATTTAGTTCTTTTGTCTTTTGACCATATGTATTGTATAATAATCGTTCGCCCTTTTCGTTTAATGCTATTTGGTAATTTTTAGATTTTTTAAGAGAAATAATTAGTTATCAAGAACAGATGTGAATTTGTAATTTTGAGTTTGATACTTTGTTTTGCGTTTGTGCTTAGAAGTTTGTCCGATTCATTTGATAAAGAGCAACCCCCTAATTGGACCTCTCGAAAAGTAGAAAAATGAAACAAACCTTTATGGTGGCGGTAATTGACAGTCACATACCTTGATATTTCTTATAGAGGCAAGCACTTGGTAGCTTCTGACGACTACTTGTATAAAGTGGCTACCGTAGAACATAGTGTTCTTGTCATATGTTCTTAGTTTCAGTATGTATTGTTTGTGAGAAAATACACCCTCTAGTTTCATGAAAGGTTCAGTGAATACCAGGAGAATAATCAATGACTTAGGTCGTACAAATTTATAAGACAAACATATTTGTATATATTTTTATATGCCAATTCTTAACATACACCCTCCAACCAAATACACAATTCTTCTCAATAAAAAATAAACAGTTACCCCAAACTTCCAAAACATATTTGTTTAGGAAGGCAGAAGGGGGAGTAGTTTTTTTTTACACAAATTGTTTGATTCTTATTTAAGCGTTCCTTAAGGAAATCACTTGTTTTAAAAAGAAAATGCAAATGTAAATTATTTCTTTCAAGATTATTTAGAAAATGTGATTTAAACTAAGTGTAATATAGAAGATGATATAAAAGTAAAAAAAAGCTATTAAATTTTGTTTTAATTTGTCTTATCAGTTTATTTTCCATTTATGAGTTTGACTGTCCCTCTGGTATCTTTCGTCCCTCTTTTAAATTTATGATGCACATCTCTACACAACAAAGCATGCGAAGCGTAACAGTTTACAACAGTAGTTCACAAAGTTGAATCTCATTAATGTATTTGATATGATACATTTATTATGATAAATCGGAAATTAAATGAATATAAAGTTGTAAAGTTCATTCTTTGTTAAAATTCGTTCACCGTATCAATGACTGAAATGCTATTTTTGAACTAATTGAAAACTGTTATGGTCCGAATGCTATCTGTGTTAAATACATGCATCATAACCAGAATCGGATGTCAGTTTGTGTGAACTCAAATAAATTCAGCTATTCGTTTAATTTCTTTTTCAAGGTTTGACCTGGGAGTCTGTAGTGGTGCGTGAAGACACGATTAACCTGGTACAATGTTTGAACAATTTTGAAGTACGATTTATTTACACGTGTGAATGACTAAGGGTGCATTTCTTTCTAACACAAACATGCAAACGGCTAAGCGCGCACATGTTTTGATCATTTGTTTCTAACATAAACTTTGACAAACTATGCACTCGCTAGAAATGCGTCTATAGTTAGTCTTTCATCGTTTGTTAGTACAAACTCTAAATTTGTTTCTATCTTCAACCTGATTAACCGATGTATTTGTGTCTCGTTTGTAAAAAAAAGTCTGTTTATCAATAACATATGTGCATGCATTATTGAAAGTTCAAACAGGGTCAATAACCACTGATTAAACGATGTATCTGTTTCTACTTTTGTAGCGTTTAGAAAACAACAACAAACGCCACACAACGTTTACAAAATTTTGATTAGACAGAAATGCACTCTATCGACTGTAGCCAACTAGATATATCATGTCAGCAGGAAGACCCCTGCTTTGATATCGCTAGCTGTTGTGTCGGCTTATTGGATGTTATAATCATGCAGCCATAGTTTTAGTAATTTTTCAACTCGTTACTTTATATTCGATGTTCTGTTTTAACTATTTTGATAACTATTAAGACCGTGTTAATTATTCTGCTTGTAAAAGGTCTCTTGTAATAACTCTTCTATGGTCCATGATAAAACGAAATTCTGACCAATAACTACATGTAAGATCCCAGCAAAAAGTGGTCATACACCGTATTGACTTGAATTGTGTATACATTCTGATTAATTTGTCCGAAATGTGCAATATAGTTTCAAATAACGATTTTTTAAATTTGTTTCTCTTCAAAATAATGCACATCTTTGCTGAGCATTATCCAGATTATAGCACAATAAGAACAAAGAGATTTTACCCATGTCATGTGTTAATTTTCTAATAATAACGGTTGACACGAAGAAACGTTCAAAAAAGCGAGAAGTGTTAATTGAAATAGAGGAAGAGGCGGATTTCATTGAACTCCTCTGAAATCATACAAAGTAAAAAATATTTGTGATATGACGTACGAACGTACCGTTTTGTACTTTTTTTAACCTTTTCTTTTTCACAGGGAACACAATCTTTTTCAAATCGAAAGAGAGTTTCCTTCTGTCGATCCCAATGTTGTGTTAATTAATATGACATTAGATCTATACTACTAAAGAAAAAAAAAACAATTGCCTGGAGCAGCAAATCCTCTGAAATCATCCATATGAAAGTTGGAAATAACTGTTTTTTGACATATAAATCATGTAGTGTTTCGTACCTCCTAAATTTGGGGTGACCATGGAATGAATTTCGCTTCCCTCCTCCTTACAACTTTTTTTTTATCACTGAAGCATACATTATCCCTTGTTCTCTCCATCTGGTTCTCGCTCCCTTAATTGACTGTATGACGGGGTAAACATTGGGTTATTTCAACATCTCTCCCCCTTCATAATTTTTTTTTGGTGAAGCATAAATTATCCCTTTTTTACTACCCTCGTTACCTGGTTCCCGTCTGTCTCTCAATTCCCTCCAACCGAACTCCCAATCATTCCCAGGCTCCGATTCCAGAACGGATCATGGGGAGCCCGATCGGTTTTGGAGGGTGGATAGGGGGTTGAAACATTCTTTTTTGAATCCCCTTTTTTGAACGATCAATTAATATGTATGGGGCATATGGTTGGAATCGGCATCTGCTAGTAAGGTTAAAAGGATACTGAGCTACATGTATATGTCAAATACGTAGAAAGTCCAATAAATGATCCAGACGAAAAATGTGAAGTTTATAAAAATTGGAAGTGACTTTTTTTTTTATCCAAGAAATAAAATCCAAAAATCCTAAATTTCTAAAAATCGAGAGAGAGCTTACACCAACAGATACTTATTTATAAACAATACACCGAAGTTTCTATATAATTGTATACAGCTGAAGTCTTCAATCATGCAATTTACTCAATAATAGTTTGTTTGATGTTTGGTTTTGAGTTAAAATTACTACTACCAAAATGATACCTGTTAATGATGGAGTGAACATTTGACATTCCCACTTCTCTCTCCCTTACTTTTTTTTGTCAGTGAGGCATACATTATCTCTTGTTTCCTACCCACTTCATCTTGTTCCCCCTGTAGTCGAGGGGTGAACATAGGGTTTTTACTTCCATACCCCTTACTTTTTTGTGCGAAGCATATATTTTTTTCTATTTTACTACCCTCGTCACCTGGTGCCCGACGACTCCGAATTCCCTCTAACGTAACTCCCGCCCATTCTAAAGCCTCGTTTCAAGGATTTGACCCCACACTTTCTCCTTGTTTCGGAACCCCCTTAAAAAATGACTGGATCCACCTGCTCGTATTTTTAAGCATAATTGATACAAGTACAATACATCTACATTTGTAGCACCCGTCGCTTTTAATTGAGTGGTGCAAATTGGGTTTTCACTTCCATCCCCTTACTTTTTTTGTGAATCGTAGAATTTTAGAATTTTTCTATTTTACTACCCTCGTCACCTGGTTCCCGCAAGTCTCAATTTCCTCACACTTTACTTTCACTGATTCCCAAGCCTCGATTTAAGAATCCTGTCCCCGTCAGTGGAGGATTAGGAATGGGAAGGTCCGAGGGTTGGAACAGGATTGGAACCCCCATTTTATCATGGTTTAGGAATCCCCTTTAAATATGGCTGGATCCACCCGCTCGCATTTGTAATGAGTATCATAATTGATATATGTTCAATACAATAGGAATCATATTTGGGAAAACATTTAATTTGAATCAAATAGGAATAACAGCTAAAGGAAACCTTCCGTATCAAAGACATTGTCAACCACAGTCAAGCGGTATGATGACCATAATTGTTTACTGATTACTTAAACAGATAATAGTAACCTTTATGTAGACTAAGACTATTGAACATGAAATGAAATATAAAAAGAAAGGAATATATATATGAAAAAGACACCTAGTTCAGCAATTGCCCTGTCCCATTGGTACGTGCATTTCGAATTGCCTTAAATTACACAGTGTGACCTCTGACACTTTCGATCGGCCAGTTTGTCACATATTATGCATCCTAGGCTAGTCGAATCGATTATGAAGGGGTATTCAGAAAACAAAAAAAATATCATATAATAAATTAAATGATACGTTTTACGGAAGCGAAGAGAAACCAATTTTTTAAAGCATGTTTTAATAGTATAAATTCCTTGATGGATATTTAATGATTAAGTATAAATATCCTGATGGAGAGCTTATTCGATTCTTTAATTGAGGGGTGTATCGTGTCTATTTTGATGGAAACATTTGAATTTACCTGGATGGACATTTTTGAAAATTTGACCTATTTGGTCAAATGAATATTATTTTTGTTTAAATCGTTGTTAATAACTTCTAAGAAAACCCATAGAGCAGATACATAATTTTGATTTTTTTACCCATATAGTTTGCAGTTTAGTCGAAATTGGATGAGTCGAAATTTCGGTTGAGTCGAACTAAATTTACAGTCCCAAGGTTAACAAAAGCATTCAAAATTCATTATTTATCTCGAACTAATACAAATATGTCAAAACATGACCTCCGGGATTTAAATGGATTGAAGAGTTAATCTGACAATACACGTGTAATTAAATTTCCAGTCACTGACCACTGTAATTGATTTATGACATTCTATTTCCACGACTGTTTACTTTAGATTATCTTTTATAGAATTTTCATAAATGATTAGCATTATTTGTGATACATTGTTAATGTTCATGACAAAGTATTTAAAATGTTTACAAAACAATTAAGGATAATGTACCCTTGTGTTGATGCAATGCTAAACATATGGGAATTTATAGAAAATCCACAGCCTTTATCCTTGTTTTATCATATTTGACAATTTGATGACTGATATGTATAGGACTACTGCATGCAGTGCTAGCATTAATTTCATTAAAACAAGTTTATTAATGTAGTTGTTGGTTAAAACAAATAATAATAGGGACCAAATCAAGTACACCTTTTAGGGTGCACTCAACTTCAGTGACTCATCACGAGGTATTTTGGAATAAACAGGTTGATTAGAACTTTTTGTAAAAGATAAACACTAGCACATCATCGAAAAGCAAGGGAGTAATCTATGTTTCAAATTTTATAACACAAATCTCTATTTTTAAGGCTGTGGATTTTCTATAAAAATCTTGGTTTATTTGCCTTAAAGTACTCTTTTTTTATTTTTCTGTTTCCTCTGGGTATATGTACAAAATGGCATATATCCATTATTCATTATATCTGTAGTTTTAGTGTGTACAGAAATGGCTACAGAAGGGGTCATAACGGTTGCGGGAATTTCTCGCTACATTGAAGACCTGTTGGTGACCTTCTGCTGTTTTTTTATTCTATGGTCGGGTTGTTGTCTCTTTGGAACATTCCCCATTTCCATTCTCAATTTTATAAACCTTAATCATGATTTACCCTAATGAGCTTGGTGTGTATAAAGTGGGGATTAAGACTTCTGTTGATGATAAACTAAAAACTACTCAATCGGCGTCTTTTATCTTGTTGTATTTTCTATTGAAAAGAAAGAGTGAGATGAAACAAAATGAAGAGAAATCTAAATTTTCTATAATCTCTTGTATCGAGAATAAACATTTTTGGCAACTTTTAACGACCTAAATAACTCTAAGATCGATTGGAAATTACTCTCTCGGATAAAGGCCATAGGAAAAAATTGTAACTGAAACAATTGAATAAGTAAAAATAATTTTGTTTTAATAATGAAAGACCATCGATCTAATACCAGAATATCGATCCCCTTCCCATATTAATCAAGATTTATTTAAGCTTTACCAACCTAAAGCTAAGCAAAAGTTGCGTCTCTTGGTCTTTCAAACATCTGGTTTTCGTTTGAGTCGAACTACGTGTATCTCGAAATAATTCTCTGGTCCGACTGACTTCGAGATAACGAGAGTCGACTGTTTATTAAAGGAACTGTTTAAATCACACAAGGGATTGCCATGCTTTCTTCAAAGGGGAGGAGGGGAGCAGGAGTATTTTGAAAATAAATAACTAAGCCTTGATAATAACAAAAAAAAAATGGTTTGTTCTGGGTTAGTTTGAAAATAAATAACCTGGCTGATGGTGTATTAAAAAAAAAATGGTAGGTCTTCCACTTTATGATAAATGCTATTCTTTAAGTATGAGATGGCACCAGGTTTCTCTCAAAATTCGTCTTTTTTCATATTTTTTTCTGGAAAAACTTGCCAAATCTTTATATAATACAATGTATGAATATAAATTTACTTGAAATGTCCAAAAATTGGTTTCATTTAACCAGGGACTTTCTATACTAAAACGATACGTCTAAGTTTAATAATTCATCATTCTTTCAAAATCTTATATTTTTGTCATCGTAAATGACTTTTAATCAGATTTTGTATTAACAACTAATAATATTTATATATTTACAATATACTGTGAAATACGCAAATAACTACTGGCATCGTATATCAGAGATACGAAACTAACTTTATTGTTGGTTGGTAGTTTTAACAGGCGGCTTAATAATCAGTTAAAATCATAAAGACTAGTCCCGTTAGTATGAAAGTCCCTGATTTAACCTAAGGTATATTGTCTCGGGAACATTTACCTCTTTTTTTACGGGGCTGTAAATACATAAAGGCAAACGCCTCATGTAGGAAATTTCAAAAGCAAAAGCTAGTCTACATCAAATTGTTTTCACGGCGAGTGTCTAGCAAGAAGCAAGTTCTGTTCACCCTCTGACGTAGCCCCAGTTTTTCGGGATCCATGTTTCTCATTAATATTTAGTTTCCAGTGCTATCTGTCTTTTGTTTGTTGTTTGGGGTTTTATTTGTTGCCGTGTTTGTTTTGTTCATTTGTTGCCCTTCTTTATTCTCTTAGTTTTGCATTCCAATTGTTAATTTAGTAATTTTGTTTTAAACATGAGTTTTATTTTATTTTATATCTAATTTTATGAACTTCTTTAAATTGTATTCCAGTTAGGAGATACATCAAGTTGTAGTTAAAATGTGTTGTATCAATGATAATCAGCCCCCTTTTAACTTAATTTGACAACCCAAATAATTGACAGGTATGAAAAATTATCTGCAGGCAAAACATCGCTAAAGAAACCAGCCGCCAGATACTTAACTGTGTGAATTAAAACTATGTGAATTACATGTTTTGCTTTATCCTACAAATTGGTCTTTTAGATTATCAAATCGTCTTCCCCTTATTGTATATTAAAATTTACTTTTAATCAAATGGTATCAAATTAAATATGTGTTCATTTGTTCAACTTTATGAAGTTCTTTGTTATGTCGACCCTTATTTCAGAGGTTACATATAGTCGATAAACTTTCGACCCAAACACGATTACATTTTCGTTGTCAGTTACAAATTGCAACAACAACAAAAAACAGTCCTCCGTTCACAAGTTAATCGCATTTGAGTTGCATTAACTTATGCTGCGTTCACACACAATACCGAATTAGTAATTAGTTTAGTTCGCATTCGAAACATTTTATGTCCTAACGTAAATTCTGATACGAATTGCAATGCGCGTCAAATTCCCTTTACTGTCCTAACGACGTTAACTTTTAAATCGCATTATAAATTAAACCACCGTATAATTAATTCGAATTAATGCGAATTAGCCAATCCTTATTCGATTAGAAAAAGAAGAGAGTGATAACGCAATTAGCGAATTCGATTCGCAATCGAATCGAATGTACGTGTGATCGAGGTCTTATTCGAATTAGTTTAATTCGCATTCGAAACGCTACAGGTCTCACAACGCAAATTCTTATACGAATTGTAATGTGCGTCTAATTCGCTTTAATGTCCTAACGACGTAAACTTTAAATTCGCATTATCAATAAATTACTGATAACTTAAATCGATTTACAATTTAGAAGTGTCCATACCATCGTTTAATTTGAATTAATGCGAATTAACTAATTCGAACGAAAATGCTTTTCTAATGAGAATTGGATAATGCGTATAATTTAATTCTATCTCGATTCGAACCAAAGATAAGAGGAGTTTGTGAACGAGTTTAACAAATTCGATTCGTATTTGATTCAAATTAAATTCGGTTAAATGTACGTGTGAACAAGGCATACATCTTTTTATCTTCTTTTTGTTCACTCGAAAACATAAAAACACAGTTGCATATTCAACACACATTTTTTTAAAGACGAAAATTGTTATGTAATGTTTCTTTGGCCTGTAATAGTTTAGTTTTACAAATTGTGACTTGGATTGAGATTTGTCTCATTGGCACTCGTACCACATTTTCTTATATCTGATAATAGTTTGACCGCCGTATGTGTCTTGTTAATTGATTAGGATTTTTGCTTTGTAGGCCTCAAAGTTTTTTTAAGGCTTATTTTAACAAAGATCTACATTGTTTACATCGCCCTGAAGGTATGTTATTTCGACTAAAGGGAAATGTTTTATAATGTTTGGTGAATATTCTTATATTCAAACTTATTAAATTTGCATTTGAAATATTAAATCAAAACTGGTTAAGCTGGGACGAAAACCCGTTTTACAGGGATGACAAACTAGGTGCAAAAACATTTACGAGCAGAATAATGAAAACTGTCTTAAACGGAACATGTAATTTTAAGTTGACATATTATCAAAACTATCATTGCGTGATTGTACATTATATAAACAGCACAACAACTAGCGCCATCAAAGCAAGGGTCTTTGTTTAGACATGGATATATCTAGATGACTATATGTCAATACCCGATTCACGCTTGGATTTGATACAGTTTAAAGATAGTCCTATGTCATTCAGACGTGGTAATTAAACATACTTTGAAATTACCATGTTATCCGTGTTGGAGACACACATCACTTCAGAATCAAGATCAAACTTTGAAAAGTAAGATAAAACGAATAGCTAAATTAAATTGAAATCATACAGATTTGACCTTAGATTATGTTAAACGATGTGTGTACTTAACACAAATAGCATGCGGACCATAACCGATTTAAATAAGTTAAAAAAATAACATCTCAAATATATCACGTTTGATACGGTGAACTAAATATAACAATGAATGAACTTTACACCTTTATATTTATTATATCTGAACCGTCTTTGTAAAACCATTAATTTACAAATCAATTCATATTAAAATACCCGATTAAACGTTTTCGACACAATATAGAGAGTCAAAGTGAATGGTTTTACCTTCATTACAAAATTGTTTTGATGCGTTTTAAGTCTGAATTAAACTTCATATTAATAGATTATTTGCATTAATCAAGTATTTGCTGGCGTATCCGTATCGACGTATCGTATAACACGTATATGAGGAAAGGATAAATTAAGTCAAATTGGTCCCGATGAAAATATTATATAATGCATTTTATTTTAATTGAGATCGGGGTAAAATCATTATTGTAAACAAATCTGTTCGATACGTATACGTCGATCCGTGCACGTATCCTGATACGTGAATAATGCAAATGCTCTAATATTAGAGCATTTCATTAATCAAGTATAACACGTATATGTGGAAAGGGTAAATTAAGTCAAGTTGGTTCCGATGAAAATATTGTATAATGCATTTTATTTTGATTGAGATCGGGGTAAAATCATTATTGTAAACAAATCTGGTCGATACGTATACGTCGATCCGTGCACGTATCCTGATACGTGAATAATGCAAATGCTCTATTAGAGGTCGGTCATTTGAAAACGTATCAACCGTATCGTATACGTTGACGTATCCGCATCTGCAGATTTATCAAAAAATATTATGTGATCCCGAGCTTAAGAACACTTTACGTTCGAAACAATCAAACATTCACTTTCAAAATATGAAATCGTGGTGTTTTGTAAAAATAATAATAAGGGGGTCTATCAACTACTTTTACATGCCCTTAAAAGGGAGCCAATGTGGGGCAGTTACACGAATATTGTACACAATCCTTTAATAATCTAGTTAAAAAATATTTCAAGATCTTACACGAATAAACACACACAAGAAATCAAATGTACTACTTATATACATGTAAGGAACTTTGAATATTGTTCATTTGCGATGTTGTCATAAGAGGTAATAGAAACACGAGTTGTCTTCAGATGTCATATAAATGCATGTACATTTAATAAAGGAGTACTGAGTATCACTCTATTTTGTCAAATAACAATTTGGTTCTACGTGAGCACAAGTTAGCACATAAATAAACGATTTTAACGATTATCACTCCTATCATGCCTGTAAACTGTTCCAACTACCTGGAATATCTTTAAAAGTCGGATTACATGTTCCACAAAAACTCATTATTGCCTAATTGTTTTATTAATTTTTGCATTAGAAATTAATCAGTTGCTCATTTGCATTATCTCAGATGGTGCCATTAAAACAAAATACATATATGGTTTGGCGATATCTGGCCACAGCTTTTATTCATAATATGATAGATTCATATAATATATAATATACATATATAGATAGATAGACCATAGACCATGTATATGCGATCATATGTAGATAGATCTATGGTCGGTTACCCGAAGATAATATGGCAACCAGGTAGATAGATAGATATATATGAAGATAGATATATGTGAAGATAGATATATATGAAAATGTAAAGATGCACCGTGGGATACACTGGTGCTTTAAATTTAGAAAACACCGTGGGATACACAAGTGTAGTCTGTATCATCCAAAAACCTAAAATTTCATAGTTAACATTAAGATTCTATGCAGCGAATTCTGCCACATTGACAGAAGATAACAGAGACTCTGTCAACCGCCAAAAAAAGGACGGTTCGCTGCAAAGCTGTGAACCAGATATGAGATAACTACAGATAGGTAGATAGATAGATATTTTTATTTACCGGACAACTTGGTACATATATATATATTAAATAATCTAGATAGATATATAGATATTATTTAACGTACTACTTGGTACATATATATATATTAAATAATCTAGGTAGATAGATAGATAGTTTATTTAACGCACAACTTGGTCCATATATATGATAAATGTCTAGATAGATAAATAGATATTTTTATTTAAAGTACAACGGTACATAATATATGTTAAATAATCTAGATGAAGTTTTGTGAACAACTGTTCAAAACATATTTACCTACACAGATAAGAATACTAACCAAAAATAAGGCAAACCATAAGATAGTTGATTGTATTTGTATATCATAAAATATAGTACATTATGGTATATCAACAAATAATTTAAAGATGTTTAAGAATTCATTTCATAAGCAGGTTAAGGGTGACAAGTGTAAAACATCCAGTTGAAAAAGTTCTGGTCTGATCGAACATCATAATATTTTATGTAGCAACCCGACAGCTTATTATAAAGGCAATAAATAGTTGTAAATTCTATAGCAGCACCAGTCCATGTTTGCATTGGTCTAAATTAAGACCATCCTTACTTAAGAATGATGAATCTCACACTCCATCTGATCATGTTCTTCATCTCATTGGCAATGACCCACTCTAGAACTACATGTGTCAATACCACTACAAGGTTATTAAAAATATGTTGGATCCTTATAGTTTCATTATATATTCTGAGTTAACTTTTAACATGCGCCAAAATGCCACCACAAAAATTCTTTTCCATCCCTAGACCTAAGTCAACCCCTTTTGGAGGATGTCAGTCTGCTACAAAAACATACTTACTATTGAGGATTCTACTATTCAAACATCAAACATTAAAAATCTCCTACAATTCTGTACGGCAAATAGCAACATGGAATTATATATGCTACATAGTAATACGAATACAATTTAAAGCATAATAAATCAAGAAAAATAATAATTCTTCTGTAAAACACTGTATTAAGTGTCAGTATTGGATCTCCAACCCATTTAAAAATCCTCCAAAATCAATGAAAGGACAGCTTCAAATACACTGAATTCATACCAACACAAGATAAGAAAATATTGCTAGACTTCAGCATGACTCTGGTTGTGGTAAATTTAAAGGCCTGGAGTGTTTAATACCTTCTCAATTTTGACACACATTAAATTACTAAAAAAAAATATCCAATCCTAGTAAATTAGTAATGTCACAATTTTTGTTGAGAGATATACAAAATGTACAAGTAAACAATACCTTAACAATTCATAAAGAGATAGGAAATGTATTCAATAACTATAAATAGAGAACCGAACTCATGAAAAAAAGAAAGACTGTCCTCTCTGATACATGATATGTACGAGTGGTGTGAAACTTACAAATAAACGGTTACTAAAGGTCTGAAATAACTGTAAAAATTCCCGTAGGGTAAAAGCAGGATAAACATCTACAGTTAGGGCCAAGCATCTGAAGCAATCCCTCTAAAAACCAGACATGGCTTCATCCATAATGATTTTTTGTAACAGATTAGTGATAATGAATGTCATAATAAACTGTTATCTAAAATAAAAGTTCATCCCAAGCTCACATAGGCCAGAGGCCCCAGACTTGGAACAGATACTTAAATGCCGAGAGGTTAAACAAGTTTTTCAAAATCTCAACTAAATGAAGAAGAAGCAACGCACAACAATACGCACAGTAAAAATCACACAGTTTAAACTAATAAAGAGTCCAATATCAGAATAAGTAACAAATTAAACAAAACAAAAATTGAAAATGACGACATTACAAAAATCAACAACGCACTACGAACAGTTACCGACATGTCAGCTCCAGACCTCAATTAAACTGTTCGAAAAAATATGTCTTGAATATATACGAAAATCTAGCACCATCCCGTCATGGGGGTTTAATATCATATCACCATCAAATATATTAGAGAAACATAACTCTTATTATACCTGCAACTGGTTTAAAAATAAAGGAGTTTTAGCCTGATGCATAGATGGCAAGGGAATCAATATTGAAGCCAAAATAAGCCGTATATATGCAGACAACAGTATTTCTACTTTATATAAAAATGCTTTTATGTTTTGTTACTTTTTGAGGTAAAAGCTGACATTTGTCCGTTGTAAAGTGTATTACCATAAAAGATTGGATGGTCAAATACCTGAACGTGTAAGATGCCTATGTAGGAGTGAAATTCTTATAATGTAAACGCTCATAAATACAAAGCAGAATAACTGGATCAACTCAGGCAAACGCAAATTAAAAGAATGACTATGAGAACCCTATACTACAGTCTAAATCCATGTAAGCAGAAACAAACATTTAGTATAACAGCAGCAACCACTCTCTCTCTCTCTCATCTTGTGTTTGAACCAGGTTGCCCAAATGAAACCTTATTTCCATTAAATGACAAGGTGATTTGAACTTGGATATCACAAGAAAGCCTAGATTAATCAAAGTAAACCTGGTTAAAGTTACCTGTTAGGACATCCAAAAGTTATAAAGGATGACCTGTGTTACACAAAAAAAAACCACACAAACAAGTGCTTAACAACATCTATATATCCTCTTAATTAAAAGCATAACATTTTAAATCGTCCCAGCGTTCATGCTAACTGTTACTGAAATTCAACCTGTACTATAATTTTCATAATAAATAACAACCATAATGGAATCAACTGTTGTCAAGCAACCAGTAGGGCCAATGATTTATGCAAATGAAAAGTTCCTCATAATGCACCAGCCTAAAATAACAACGCCACCTAAACATACAGCGTACGATACTCATTAATTGGGCAACTTCTAGAATCTCCCAGGATGAAGATTACAATAAATTCTACACTAGTATATATATATATATATATAAATTAAAGCTGTTTTCGACACCTAAATACTAAAGATTGTTAACGGTGGAGCAGACTGCAAGACAAGCTGTAAATAATTACATAGTTTGTACAAGATTTGCTAATATTACATGTACATACATGTATATAACCGTTTCACTGCGACTGACAAATTTAAATTACACAAATAGTTATCAAAGGTACCAGGATTATAATTTAGTACGCCAGACGCGCGTTTCGTCTACATAAGACTCATCAGTAACGCTCAAATCGAAATATTTATAAAGCCAACAGGAACATAACAATGTCTGGGAAATACTTCGAGGCTCTACATGTATTTTCTAGTTTCTGTTGTAATGTGTTGTAAGGAAAAGTGTTAATTCCTGAATACTGATTTGAACCCATCAAGCATCTGGGGTTAATAACAAATCTATGGTAGTGTCTTTTTCTTTACTCGCAAAGTATTCACCTCAATCATGTTTTATTTATGAAAATTGCTCATTGCTGGCGAATGTTAAACATTGATATCTAAAGATATAAACGCGACACCGTACGAGAGTCGTTATTTTACATAAACTATTAGTATTTTTTTCTTTAACCAAAACGAAATACGAAACCACTTCTCGCAATTCGCTTTGGAGTTATTGTGCTTGTCTTTAAAATATAGCATTGTTTCAAAAACAAAACGTATAAAGGTAATATATAAAACTGAACTAGAGTGAAGAGTTGGGAAGTAGGAATTCCGAATTTTAATTGAATGTTCTAAATCTTAGTGTATTTCTGATATTATACAAAATATAGCCTTTGTATGAGGTCGATACAAGGATATATTGACCTGAAAGAAGTATATTGACTGAGGACGAAGTCCGAGGTCGATATACTTCTTTGGGTCGATATATCCTGTATTGACCTCATACAAAGGCTATTTTTGTTATATTATTAATTTCAGACCATTATGTATATTTGTATCAAAATCGTCATTTGATTTTGTTTGAATTTTATACATCATATTGTCTCCTTGACAATAACAACATATTAGTTGTTATTTAATTATTTTGTTTGTTTGTTTGACATCTTAGGTATTTGAAAACTTTTTTCGTCAAATAATCGATTACAGATATCATTTGTTTCAAAACGTTTAACGATATCATGAAAGTCATTACATGACGTCACAAAGTAAATCGGTTTTTAGATATTCTAAAAATAACCGTGCAATATGCTCTGTGCAATATGCTTTTTGCTATCCGCCGTTTTCTCTCTGCCTTCGAAAATATAGTTTAACATGTGACTATCCCTAAACGAATCAAATTTGTTAAAATATACGAATTAATAATATATGATTGTACAGACTCAAAAATGTCTTTGTTTTGCTGAAATGAAAGGTCACCGTCACCAGCCAATAAAAGCTAAATGGATATAGTAGATCTTTCTAATTTTGAAAACAACATTTCTCTTGCTTCGTTGATAAAAGGGCACTTAAAAATAGTGAATACTATCCTCAACAGAATGACCACAGCTGCTTGCGGGATTGGGTTTAATATTGATAAGGTTTACATCTGCATTTGAATAACTGCACCATATTTCTCAACTGCACTGGTATTAAACTGATAACCGTAACTGGAATTACGACTATCCCAATATGGCGACGGCAGATATAGGTAAAATCTTAACAGCCATTTTTCTAAAATGTAGCATGTTTTTGTCAACAATTACAAAACTGCAAGGTTTTCTATACCATTACATCATATTTGAATCGTAACGGTGCACTGGAATTGTCTAAGCACTTTGAAAATTGCCGTTGTAAAATACTGCCAAGATCTGTTACAGAATAAGGTTGTCAAAGTTTATAAATAACATTGAAAGTACAACAGCTCAAAACGATAATCATTGATAACATTAATGTAAATGAGCCACTCTTTCTCAGGTTGAGATGGAATATGTTCGTTATTTGATTTAACGAGTTTAACAATCGAAACCCCGGAAATTTCGTCTTATGACAAGCACGAAAAATGGCGAAACTGAACTTCCAACAGCGGACAATGATTTATAATTATACAATGTTCTTTCAATGGATGTTTTAAATGCAATGTAGAACTTATCAATTAAGACAATTCTTATCCCTTTTGAAATATATATATATATGAAGTCAGATGCACGAAGAAGTTTGTCTGACGTATGAAAATTGAAAAGAAAAAAAGTCATGACAGGAGTTAAGAGAAAAAAGGCAGTATGGCCATCTTGCCAAAAAGAAAAGTCATGACAAACTTATGAAAAACAAGTCAGGATACATTAATAACTAAGAAAGGCAGGACAGAATAGAGTGTAAAATAAAATAAAACAGGATTACATTTACATTGAGATTACATTGAAGAAAAAAAAAGGACAACATTTTTCATCCTGGCCACAACTCCCCCACCCCTACCCTGTACAAATTTAATGGTATCTCCCTAGTGTTGATTTCGACAACGATCTTTAATTGTAACCGCAGAGAAATATTCAATTGTAAGTCGGTGTGACTCTATCCACCACCAACACATAACCACAAGCTGAGTGAGGAGACTTTCTTGCTATTAGACCTCTAGAACTATTTCCGACCTTGTCGTCTTATTTTTTAAATTACGTCATTGATGATCTGATCACTACAACGTTTTAACAAAATATTCGTTCCCGTGAAAACTAAGATTTGTTTAACTTTCAAATTTCATCGTGGTCTCTTCTCAGGATATAGCGGCTATCTTTATGTTGGCTTTACAGCTAATTTCCTAATGCATGTAAAGCGAGACTTTGGTAGCTTGATTGCTTAGTTTGTATCATTTACAATTGTAATTTGGATAATTTCCAATCAAATTTAAATATAATATATACAGATTAAAATATACCTCTATATTGTTTGAAGATGTCAATGTTATTTACAAAGCTTGAATTCATGTTCATACAAACAGAGCAAGCAAGCTTACCAAAGTTTTACTCTACAAGCAGTAGGAAATTAGCTGTAAAGTTGACAAGATAACAGGTTAATGTATTCAAGTGAATTTAAGATTTGTTGCAATTCTAAAGTACAATGGTTAAATCAATCTTAACTTTGATGTGCCACATGGGCATCCCTATAAAATAAGACAGTCCATGCGTGACCCATGGCATTAGATATTATGCATGTCAGTGGATATTTTTTTTGTAAAGCTAGCACTGATAACCTAAATGTATATTATTTACGTGTTTGAAATATTTTGAAAAGTTAAACTAAACTCTTGAACAGACCATTCATGAACGTCGTTTGTGTGGATTCTGGATTTACACGTATGAAAAACTCTTCACTTTTCGGGATTCGAGGAAAACAAATTTAGCAAACACTGTTGAGGAACACAAATAAAAAAATAATTCTGTATCATAAATTTAATTTGTTAATATTTGCAACTCTTAAAACCAGCTGATAATTTTTTATTCATCATGTTGAATAACCTAACAAATGGGGATACATGTAAACACGACTTCCCAAATTTAATCTAAAATTCAACTACAATGTACGTTACCCAACACTTTTAATATTGAAACAATACAAGATATAAATATTTTTTTTTTATCAAATTCGAATACTGGGAGCTATCTGAAGTCTGTTCATAGGATCTCATTTTTAATATAGGCGTGGCAATCCATCACTTTAATCCAATCAACTGTCCTCAATAATAAAGATTGACGTGCAATTGTGTCTGTGTCAAGTTAGATTAATATATTCATATTTCTGGACGTACATATGTCAGGGTTTAGGCTATTTCATTCGATAGAAGTATATGAAAAAAAAGGATTTTCTGATATTCTATCTTTAACTGAAATAAATGGCATTAAATCGTAGAGGCAGTCCCACTTTATGTGAAGAATAGAACATATTGGGCTTTTTTTGGATTTTCTTTGTCCACTAGCAAATGTCTGCCTGTACCACTGATTATATATATAACTTCCGGACTAGCAAACACAGGCAACCCAGTTATTAATATTCCTGCTTCCAACTGAACGACATATTCCAGATTGTTGGAATCTTGTTTAGTCATTCTTTAACTCACGTGCATATTACATAATTGATCTTATAAGTGTATGCGAATAAGATAATTCCTAGTCAATGCATATTTCATTTTTTTTAGAAATTTAATCTTGTGCTTACATGCACACTTTAAAACGTTTTCTATATTGTATAGAATTTACCATTGGAATCAAAAGTAATACTTAAATGTTTATGACAGGAGACAATTCTACCGGTGTGTAGAAATACCGGAAAGGACTTCTTAGTGCACTAAGAAGAAAGCTTTGGCACTAAGGACATTAAAACGATGTTTTGAGACCCCAAAGAACGTGGATATAAGAGGCTATGAGTATATAACTCATATTTATAAAGTTTGGTATCAAAAGATGTTGTAATTTTGAATTAAAATGCTTTTTAATCGGCGCGTGCCACTCGGCAATCATCATGTTCAATAAACCTTATCCAATAAACAATTGTCATGCCACCCACCAATCATCATGTTCAATCAACCTTATCCAATTAAAAATTGTCTTTTGATCGTTACTAATTGATTAATTAATGGTTGTTGTTGAATGCACCTAACGGTTTAGCATGGTATAATTTCAAGTTGATGAAAGAAAAATAAAAAATTGAATTTTGTGTTTACTTTGCCTTTGTTAAAATTTGTTTTTAAGGAAACTGATTTTTTTTTAAGAGGCCAATTTTGAGATACAAATTGAGAAAAACAATGCTTCTGAGCTTTCATTTCCTATACATACTTTCATTATACTTTGAAAGACATATGAAAGTATGTGGCGTCCTTAGGGTTCTTCAAAACCCGATTACAAAAGTAGTATAGAAATTTTAAAACTTCAAGTCTGACCGGCTTTAGAAACGCAACGCTAGATTATTCTTTTCAATTTTCATTTTTAATTATGCATTTTTTTGTAAACAAACTTATGAATAGAAAGTTCTGTCATTACTTACAGTAAATGTTTGAAAAAAAATGCAGTTCGAAAGTTGAATTGATTACGTCATTTTCGATGTTCAAATATTGTGGTATACACTGAAACCCTGGTTTTCCCCTTACCAATGAACGTGTCACCGTCAAAAGCAATGACTGCCTGTAACAAACGCCAAAATGATAGTCAGAAAGGTCAACCATTTCTGTTCGGCACGTTTTGGTTTCTGTTTTGCACCTTCTGATTTTGCCGTTGATCCACCCATTACAATGTGTTTTGTCAATTATGCGGTTTAAACTTTAAGGCTCTAAATGTTTTTCTGCAGTCGATTCTTTGCCAGTTCAGTTAATGGGAAACATTTATGGCATTAATCTGTGCAAAATTTCATTCATCAATTTGGTTAGCAGTTGACGTTCCGGCCGTAGATCTGTCTCACAAATGACGTTGTCTAATCAAATTCTATTGACGTTGCATTGTCACTACATGTTGATCTAGTCTTTGATGGTCTTCAACAAATCCAGTCTACCGGTATCATTGTCGGAAAGACAGTAAGACGAGTTTCTGACGTCAATTTTTTGTGTTGCAGCACGTTCACGTTTTCCTGTTTGCAGAATTCTAATGAGTTGATTCAGCTTTTCATTCCTGAGTTTTGTCAATATGGAGATGCAACATTTTTTAAATGATTAAAGTGTGTCCACAGATTGAACGAACTGTTTCTCAAAGAAAAAAACCGGAAAAAATCTTTTATTGGCTCGAAATTTCTCTTTCTGAAATTTCGTGCGATCTAAAAAATCTGGTATGTTCAATAACCACAGGTAAGTCAGATGTTTATTTTTCGAAAGGAAAAGACATATGATGAGCATGAATAGTAGTTGCATGAGGATCAAACATTATTTGGTGAAAAAAATCTACAAAATGAGTATTGCGTTTTTAAAGCCAGTCAGTATACTATTTTATGTTTAAAAAGAGAATATAAATCATAAGTGTCTTCTATGAACGATAAATTTATCATTGAATAAACAAAAATTCATCTTTATTTTAACAATTGAAGATAAATACCATTTTCATTTATAATGTAATAAGCATAGTGATGTAAGAAATATAATGCACAATGTGGGAGAACTTAATAATTTAGTTAACTAAATCATATGGCTCTAGAGCCCTTTCTGCCATGATTATTAATTTAAGAGACGCTAAAGAACTGGACAACTGTGAAAATAAATGATTTTAAGATTTTAAAATAAATGAAAGTGATGTATGAATATATGAATATATACAACAAAAATAAGCGAAAGGAGATGTGGTATGGTTTTCCACAAAAGTTAAAATAAAGTAGATGGAAATAAATAAGTCATATTTACACTCTTAAAATGTGTTTAGGGCCTAAACATCAAACTATACATATTTTTACTTGTAATGCATTTGTAAATAAGTTCTTATCCTCAATATGTTCCTCTCCTAAACACGTGAAGGAAAGTGTTTAAATTTAAATATGTTTAACCCTATATGTATTTAACCTGACAACATGTTAAAGATAAACATGTTTTGGTGCTGCCTCTTATCAACAAAAATGATACATTCTCAGTAAATCACATCAGAAATTAGATTAGACTAAAACCTCATTGAAACTGAATATATTTGTTTTTGTAGAACATGAGTTTAGTCTCCCTTAAAACATAATAAATCATCATATAGAGACCAAGGCAGCAAAGATAGTCAAAATAATCTTTTTGCATTTGCCAGTATTCTATCCTTTTAAAATCCTTGCTGTGAGGTTTGATTGACATCAGAAAAATGAATGAAATATTGGCCACTGGACCTTAAGCAACCAAATATCATCCTCACTTTTCCGTGAAGAGTTCACAATTATTTGTCTTTTTAAAATTAAAAGGATAAAAAAAATATATGAGTTGAAAATACGCCATTACATTAGAAGTAAAAAAAATATAACAGACAGAAATACAGAATAAACACGGCAGGAACAAACAAACGGAAAAAAAACCAGAACAACTTGAAATACCATATACATGTTTAATCAGTATACAAGCGGATTATAAACGGGTCAAGGTTGGGCGAACACGAATTTCTACCGATTACACAGGTGACAATCAACTGATTGAGGCACGTGTCGAGAAAACCTTAAATAACTCTCTAATAAAAAAAGATATAATTATGAAATTTTTACAAAGTCTATTTCTTGATGCCATGTCCCTTGTGACAGTTGTATCATTCCATCAGGTCCTTAATGCACACTTTTGTTCTTAGTGCACCAAGGAGGTCCTTTGCGGTATTTCTACGGACCCCAATTTTACACTTGATTTTGAAGTCCTTATTTTAATATCTTCTGGAGAAGAATTACAGGAGAATAGCATAGTAATTGTCTTGTTCCGATTAAAATCAATAAACCAATCCTTAGACCATGCTAAAATTTGTTCTAAATCGCTATTTAAGACATTCGCTATTGTGTAAGGACTAGTTCTTGAATAAGAAAGGGATGTTTCATCAGCACACAATCGAGTTAGACTTATCAAATTACCAGCTATGTCATATACATGAATAAGGAATAGTAGGGAACCGAATACAGAGCCTTGTGGAACTCCTGCATTAGTATTCTCAAAAGGCAAATATGAAACAGAAACGCATTTTGTATATTTGAAATATAACTAATTAAGTGATTAAATACATTTTTAAATACAATTTCTTTTTAAATACTTTGCCCACTGCTGAAAATAATGAGATTGGTCTAAAATTGAGAAATCAGTGATTTGTCCCTGGTTTTGAAAATAAACATATGCTCAAAGTCAACTCATTTTAAAGAAGTTTTGAAAATAAAATGGCTAAATGCATTTTGTTTTTACATAAAGCACAAATAGATTTACATGTTACATTCTGAGATCAAAATATCTTAAATTCCCCAGTCCAGAGATACCATGTATATTCGCCTGAATATACCATATCGAGAATTTTACATTCATACTTGTTACGTAATAAGATATTTGCCCAGGTAAAAAGATCCAGCAGGTGATGTATATTCTAAAGTGTTTATCGCCTTCCATAATAAATGCTGACGATGACATTTAGCTTTAGGGACATTTTGTTTTCGCAAAGAAAAACAAAAATATACTGGTGTGTCAAAAATTAAACAGTTTTATGCATATAATATTCTGTTGAAAAATCATTTTTAAAATTAAAGGTAAACAGGTAAACAGATAAGCATAACGACTTCGCAATTTCTTGTTCAGATCCATGGACACAGATGTCAGAATGAATAAGAAAACACTAAACTCTTAAACAATATATTGTTAAATGGACACCAAACACATTTTGATAGAATAGTGTACTGATAGATTTCTTGTGTATTTTCTATGTTCTGAAAACTTCAACATCCCATCAACAATACTTAAATTAAAGTCCTAAGTTTTATAAAGTAAACATATTTTTTTTAAATATCATTGGCAAGGCTGCATGTACATTGAACTATCGTTTTCATATATTTCTTTTCCGCCATGCATAAGTTTAATCTTTACTTTGACTTAATTCTCATGATATAATTTTTTTATGTATAATTTGTTTCAGAGATCGATTTATAAACGTTATGCTTAAAATAGTTAACCGACACAGAGCGATAGCACAGACAGATGTAGTAGTCTCAGCCGAAAACAATACGTAATATTGATAATATAAGCAAGTGTGACAAACCAATCCCAAATTTGTTGTTTTGGATTATTCATGGTTGACTAGTTCTATATTAACCAGTGACACGTGTCCTAATTTTTAAGAAAAGGGACAGAAAAAGTATTTAACAAAAATAACCGGTTTTTCAAAACTATATTTTCAAAATGCACTGCATAATTTATACAGCTTTAAAGTGTTTCATTTTATTTTATGTTTGTGTCAATGTTCATGACTTACGAGTATTATATTTCTTGTGAAATTGATAGATGAGCGTTTTTTTACAACTACCGAACAAAAGAATATAGCGTAAACGTCAATTAATGGACAAGCAACCCAACGAGAAAAATAAAATTTAAGAGGCATCTACATGTACATGTATAACTAGTTTGGAGATAGAGAAATCATTCAATGCCATATGATTCTATTCAGATTTGTGCGTTTTTCCGATTTACGAATAAGTCAATAAGATAAAAAAGTAATTGAAGCCAAAAAAAAAAAAAAGGTACATGAAATAACGTAATAACATAAGATTACATATACATATGTACCTAGTAGCATTTAATAAAACAACATTTGAACTTATTATTACCATTTTTTTTCAATTGTAATTTTATGTTTATGTATATTTAATGTTACCCGATATGGAGTTCTTCTAAAAATGAAAATCATTTGAATGGGTATTTCTTGTGTATATACATGTATCACACATGCTATCTACATGTACAACATACGGAAATGACACGGCTGGGTATTGTAAAGTTACTGAAGGAAGATTAATGTCAGGTGTATATCCCCGGACGAAGAATTTACTGGTGTGTCAAAACGTTTAAGTGTAATTTGTCATATTGTAAAGGTTTGAATCGCGCTCGTCTCTTCTTTTTTTATAATATGAATTGCGCCAATAAATGGAATTTGCCACATTCCCCATTTCCATTCTCTAATTTATTAATTGTTTTATAATAACCTCGAAACGATTAACCTATTTACACCTTCATGTTACATTAGAATACTGACTTCAACTGTTAAATAACTTTATAATTACTAAAATTACTAAAATTTGAAAGTATGTACTTTAAGAAAGTCTCCTTCTGTATGCCATGTTTTTTGTCTCAATTCTATCATTCCATCAGGTCCTTAATGCACTATTTTGTTCTAAGTGCATGCACTAATTAAGGAGGCGCTTTGCGGTATTTCTTCTTGTACCTTTAAATACCGGAAAGGACCTCCTCGGTGCACTAAGAACAAACATTTGAAAACAAGTCTATAATATTTGCGCAATTAAATGATTGTTTTATTGGCGCAAATGAATGCTGCAGTTGTTACAATAAAGTGATGCAAAATAAAATTGGCGTAATTAAGTTGTGGCGCAAATTAATTCTTTTTTAGCGAAACTGGATATCGACCTTCAAAACACATCCATGGTATTTGTTCTCCTCAAATGTCAGACTCTGACATTGAGGAGAACAAATACCATGGATGTGTTGTCTTTTTTTCTAATACATTTAGATATAAAACGTTTACTTCATATAAAGCCTCATTTATATAACATTATATATAATTTATTGTGTCAAAGAAATATTTGGATCAGTGAAATATTTGGCGGAGGAGAGAGAGAGACATATAGACTTATATCGCGGTATTTGGTCTCTTGTTGTTCATGTCAAAATGTGATGGGAGGAAACGTTTCCCCTTCGTTTTATATATATTCCATAATGATATTAGTTAGAGATTTAATCCAATCCAAACTAATAATTGTTTTTTTTTTATCTCGCATCTTTTTATATCAAATCATTTTAACTCAACACTATAATAATTGAAATAACTTTCTGAAATAAAACCCTAACATACTTGTATATCAGACGCTTAACAAAACGATATACCATACGATTGATGAAACGCTAAACGATATTACATACCATACGATAAACGAAACGCTAAACGATACCATAAACCATACGACAAATAAAACGATTAACGATACCATGAAGCATACGCTATACAAAACCCTCAACGGTGACATTTACCATACGATGAACGAACGATGTACGAATGCTGACCGAACGTTGTACGGACGATGACCGATCTCTATACGAACGATTACCGAACGCTGTACGTACGATTCCCGAACGAAAAAAGTGTTAACTTTTACGTTACAGGGACTGTAAATGAAAGGCAATTCAACCTCATCGTAATAACTATTACATTGTAGTGATATAAATCAGTATTCTCTGGTTTGTTGTTATACATTATTTTTTTTCAAATATTTGTATATACCAGTAACATGTTTATATAATTTTCATCCATTTGTATATCATTCTATTCTTATATTTTAATTATAGAGCAGTGCATATGCATGGTGGACACTTTTCTGTAATAATTTATCTAATCGATTGAATTTAAGTCGGCATTCATATTTTCCCACAAAACGCTTTTGAGATATTCTGTCTTGTGTGTTAACATATTTGTTTCTGTATGTGTGCATATATATTAATGATTTATATATATATATATATATATACATTTCTAACGTCGAATGACATTTACATATTATTTATTTGTGTTCTAATTTTGTTTTGTTTTGAGTATTCATTGAAGAAATTAATTTGTAACAAGCGATACGGATTGTTATTTTGCACTAAGAAATGTCCGCGTATTTATACGATCGGTTACCAGTCAAAAACGAAAGTCAAATATCTGTAGCAACAATACATCGGAATGCCCTCACGATCATCGCGATGTAAAAGAGCGTCCAAACGGCGAGCTGATTATGTTCATAGAGATATGGAATTACCATCGGATAAAGTCTTTGATATCCAACAATAACTGTTTTCATTCTCAATATTTTTTCAATGTTAATAATAATATAGGGTTATTGCATGAATATTGGGAAATATTGTCCCGAGTAGAATTTTATATTGCACGAGCTTGCGAGTGCAATATATGTTCTACGAGGGACAATATTCCCAAATATTCATGCAATAACCCTTTTATTATATAGCAATATAATATTTGAAAGTAAAAATTGTTTTAAACTAAAAGGAGTAGGGGCAATAAGGCCCTTATTTGGCCCAAAAATTACTGCACATTTTAAAGTTATCATACATATTCTTTAAATACTGAAAACTTGTCTAAGCTATAAGGTACTTAGAAAAACCATACAGATTTGACCTCGAACAAGTTTCTATGGCAACACATCATAACCTAATTTGCATATTTTGTTAAATTTCGTGATTTTCCTTGTTTTTTCATCAAATTTCAAGTACATTTTAGACTGAAAAAGTATGTGCGCACCTAAGAAACAAGTTTATATTTGGTGAGATAATGCCAATAGTTATAATAAAGCTTTTGCTAAATTATTTTGTTGTTTCTCGGCTGCGCAGGATATTTCCCCAACGGAATTAAAGTCAGAAAATTGCATAAATTCTGTATTTTTCATCGTTTTTGTGAAAACAGTACATATCATGACGTAATTGTGACGTCATCAGATAAAAATCTTAATGTTTTCCATTTATATTTCTTGACCCCATGCATTTCTAAACATTATGTGGCAATTTGAAAAAGTTATCAAACATTTATTTTTCTTGGGCCAAAACTAGGCCTTAATGCCTCTACTCCTTTGGTTGTGGGTGACGTCATGAATTTTGAAGATTTATTGCACTAGTGCAATATTAGAATTTATTGCACGCTAACTTTTGGTTACTTTCTGTGGGAAATATTATATTGCTATACAATAAATACATTTTTTGATCGACAAGATTTTTGATTCTCGTGGTATCTGAAGTTGTTCAATTTATAGTTTGAGGCTACTCAACTGGTATCTTCAAATTTCGGATCATCAGCATTTGTACATTTTAATTTGTTTGGAATATTTATTCTCCCATTTGAATATTCATTGTCAAATGTAATTGAAACTGTATTGGATTGGATTGTTTAAATGAATTGTTTTTTTTTTCTTTCAAGTAATGATAGTTTTTGTGTATTTCGATATTACCCATGTGAATAGGCTATAGCAGTGTGACATATATTAGATTCTGATATGTCGGTAGACTATTTACAGCCGCATTTAAATTCCACCATTGCATCGTCACTTCAAACAGAATTAGTCGGTTAAACCATATGATTGAAAACAATGGACTGATCAGGTTGTTAACACTGTCAACTATCAATAGGGTCAAGCAGCATTTTCGAAACGTTAAGTTTATGTAAGCGCTAATGTTGTTACAGGTACGAAATTTTAGTGATATTGATACTCGAACATTAAACTGGTTATGACATAGTTTGTGAATTATGTTTGCGGTTTTCTTGACATGCATTGTGACGTGTTATCGTATTCATTTTAAATTAGAAAGCTATAGCAGTTATATAAGAAAAGTATCGCATTCATAAAATGTTGATATCAAACACACATCGCTATTAAATGAGGCAAACATCGCATTGATATAATAAAATATAGCAATATCTTCGACTTATAGGTGATTTTGGCTTAGCAGACAATTGGATTTATCTCAATTGCATTCCACTGGATTTGCTACATGATATTTATTAAATGTGTACATCTACAAATGATAAATCGTGCATTTATGTTTCATTTATTCAACAATTCAATTTTCTCGTTTAAATACACCTTGTTTGTTATTATATAAAATAGTTCATGGAAATTTTACAGCAGATGTATGTCGTGTTAAATGTCACCCTGTTTTAGGAAAAGAGTCATTTCTTTATACCGATAAATCTGCCTTTCTTCGTACAAATCATAACATTCGTCTGAAATTTCCCATCATGCAACTCGTTGATATAAGACAATATCGCTCGTTGATATAAAAAAACGTTTATATTGATTCGCTTCTTCCATAGACTGAAAAATCAATAATTTTTAATCCCCCGTTTTCATAACCGCCAATTAGTGTATTTCTTTTTACTTTGTCATTTTTACAACCCAAATATATTTAAAACAGCATCTTACAATCTCTTCAGTGAATTTGTTTTGAACAATACACGAAGTGGCAAAGAATGTAAATTTTGGTTAGGTCCAATATTTAATAACTGATATTGTTACAATTATTGTTAGTTTCCTATTTCCCATGCCTTAAGTATGGATTTTATTTTATCAATTTGAGTTCTCAATTTAACTTTTCACATTCGTTTGTGTTTTAACCAAAATAAATTTATAACCTTTAACTGGTTTGTTCATCCAGCATAATCTCTGCATTGTATCATTACTATGTTTAAGCTCCCCTATCCATATTCCTTCTGTTTTACTACGATTTAATCTCAGACCTAAAAAAAAACCCAAACGTTTCTATCGGATTCATAGCAATTCATTTATCAGATTTTGAACTTCAAAAAAAAGTTGTATCATCCTCCAATTGAGATACTTCTATGTTATGTGTTTTTTTTATCAATAGTAATTCGAATACCTTTGATGTCAGGGTTTTGTCGTAATCTTAAAGCCATAATTTCTACTGACAAAGCAAAAAGTAAAGCAGATAATGGGCATCCTTGACAGATTTTTGGAGTTTTCAAAAATCTCAGATATCCATCCATTATCTATTGTACATGTTTGTATTCCCTTATATAAATTTTCCATCCATGATATACATGTTTCATTAAAACCAATTTTTTAAGAACGCTTAACATGAATTCCCATTCCCATACGATACTGCATAATCCATAATGTCTTGAATTTGCCTTCAATTGAATCCAATAATATGATTGTTTGCACATCCAGTTTGATCTTCATTTATTAGTTTAAGAAGCTGTTTTTTAAGTCTCTATGCCAAAACATGGGTAAGTTTTTTTCTTCAAATCTACGTTTAATATTGATATAGGACAATAATTGTCCAACAATAATGGGTCATTCTTTATAAATAATAAAGATAGTACACCTGTTTGTTGGGTATACGATACAAGATTTTCCTCGTGTCCCTTATTAAGAACTTGAACTAACATTAGTTTGAATTTTTCCAAGAAAGTCTTATGAAATTCCAAAATCAAGCCTTTAAGACCTGGTTATTTATTTAGCTTCATCGTGTTTATAGCACCAATGCATCCATCTATAGTTACTTCCCCATCACATTCTTTAAAGTCATCAACATTTATATCCCTTTCAATGATAATATCAGAAATGTATGAATGTAACAAAGGAGTAGGTCCGGTAAGGACCGATTTTGGCCTCAAATTTCAGGTTCATCTGATGAAAGATTTTGACCACTTTTTAAACACTTAAGTGTCCATTTCATTTGATTCAATTAGTTTATGCGAAAGATTTTAACTGATTTAGTCATTAAAAACGATCCGATTCAAGCTCAAATATGAAAAATCTACCAAATATGCCGAAAAATGTCACTTTTCAGATGGGTTTTGTCAAAGATGAAAGTGGCCGCATCCGTGTTCATCCACAACCTTTATATATGTTATGTATTATCATCAAATACAACTTACATTACTCAATATTAAGTATGAACACGAATGCGGCCAATTTCGTTTTACACGGAAACCGTCTAAAATTTAACTAAAATGCTAGAATTGTGGATATTTCAGTAATTTAGCATGACTTTCTAGTGCTACTACCCGATATATGTGCATTGTATTGTAAAAACAGCCCATATGTATGTAGCAGAAGCATTCTTCTGTCCGATAAATAACTAAAGGTTTACATTTTTACAATTTTGTAAAACTGCTATATTTTGGGGCCAAAAAGGGGTCTTACTGGATCTACTCCTTTTTATCGAGGCATGTTGTAGTGTATAATAATTCTTTATTTTTTTCAACATTTCTTCCTGGTTTGTTGTTACTTCGTTTAATATATATATGTAATTGTCTTAACCCTTCACGTAAATAGTTGTCCTTGTCAAGAATACATAGTGTTGAGTTTTTGTCTGCCTTACGTATTATAATGCTGTATTTTTTTCCTTTTGATTCCGAATAGCCAACAATTCCGCGACAGATATATTTCTAATATGTTTGTTTATTTTCTTTCTACTAAGTTCGATATTTGTGGAGAATATGTAATTTTCAATTGCTGGACAAGAATCCAACGGTTCGTACCCGGAATTTTTGTAAAAAGGGTGTATTTTGTATATTATACCGTTTTTGAAGAGAAACCGACATCTAAGTTTTCTTGATAATTCGTCAAAGTCCTTCAAAACGTTTTGTATGGCATTTTTGTTCGAAGGGTTGATGATGAATGTTACACCTTTTGAAAGTTATAAAGTGAGCTGTCAGGTTATGTCCCGATAAATTTTTCACAAATAATCTGGCATTTTTTACCAACTTAGTATGTAATTTCGTAAGTCCTTTTATTGTTCTTGTTTCCTATAGGTTTATATGATACGTTTTTGCTTTTAATAGTTCGTTTCAAGTGTCCTGCAATGTTGATTGTAAAGAAGTGAATAATTGATACGGGACACGTGTTATGTTAGCCTCATTTCACGAATTATACAGCGATCACCTGCAGATAATGTTAGGGTCTGATTTGTAATAAAAAATAGAATAACTTGTTGAAAGTTAATTAGTTGAATACTTATGAACGGAATATCTGTCCTTCTAAGACCTTCACATAACTTAAGTAATTGTAATTTTTGATTTTGATTAATAAAAAAATTAATGTTACATTTTTCTGAGCATCCCTGAACAATGGGTTATAATACAGATGATACCGTTTATTTTATTACATTGTATATATAATGTATACATGTTTAATTGTTGTAATCGTTGCTAAAATGATATTTGTTTTAAATATATTAACTGGTACACTCTGTATCATAATTAATGTTTGCAAGGTTGAGAGATAAGTCATATTGAGTGAATTTATATCGTTATTCAAATCGATTTTCTAAATCATTATTATTACTTCAGACTTTCATGAAAACATTGACTATAACAATCAATCTCGATACAATAGTTAGATAGCCTTAAATAGTTATGAATACCAATAGAATATCAAAAGATTGCCAAATATAAATGTGGAAAACCCCCTAGTTTTGAATAATAACATCAACGGTACCAATTTTTCTGCGCCAGATGCGCATTTCTACAATACATGTCTCTTAACATAGACTCAGACTCCAGAAAATATCAGTCACTGATATCACCGTTTTATGACAAAATAATTACTGGAACTCTGTAAATAAAATACAAATACGTACTTTAACAAGCTTTCGATAATTGAATAATCGATCTAAATGGATCCCCAATTTAGAAAAAGGCTTTGCTTTCAGAAAAACATCCGATCAGCTGGGTATTCAAGTTTTGCTTCCCGATTTTTTTTTAAAAAGTAACGGATTAAGTCAAAACACGCCTTTTCCCCGTAAAACCAAATGACTCGCATAATTTATATCAATAGGTACTGAAAGTAACTAAAATGATACACAATTTAACGTAAGACAATTCATATAATTTATCATACAATATTTACAATATTAAATCAAAAATGAACACACATTTAACCGGTTTATTCATGGAATATTTACCATTCAAGAAAGGATAACTTGTACATGAAAGTCCGTAATGAACTTTTCGACTTTATTAAAAGTAAGCCTTTCAACATAACTAAACATTCTAGCAATGATAGAACATAATAAAGTCCAACGTGATCACAGCAATATCATAGTTTTAAATAGTTTAAACTACGCTCACCACTGAGTTTATATTCAAAACATCGCGGTTTTTAAGGGGAAATTTTAAAGGTTTATAGATATAAGAAGATGGTGTATGAGATCGAATGAGACAACTTTCCATCAAAGTAATAATTTGCTTAAAGTAAACCACTATGGATCAAAGTACGGCCTTTATATAGTGATATAAAAGTCCAAAAACTAAGTTAGAACACATAGCATAATATACCCAAATGCACATTGTATCTTCATTTTAGTTTGCCCCAAGTGTGACTAGGGGATTTTGGTCACTAAGGTACTTCCGATCGCCAGTAGAACGCTTGCCAAAGTGGGACGTTCATTTGGCTGTGCGGGGTGTATCCAATTTGCAGCCACGTCCGATTAGAATGAAGACGTTACATCCGATGCCTCGTGTAAAGAGAGTACCACGCTCTTTGCACGCTATGAAACCTTTCAACAACTCTTGAGGGGTCCGTAGGTGGCCTGTTGCAAAATGTTTGTCCCAATCCAATATACCCTCATTTTCTAGTGGCAGTATAAACTTCCCCGATCACCATCCAGAATGGCCTCTATTACAAGACCTACCATTTGTATTTATTGTTAACTTGTTATCGTCCTGCAATATTTGCCATTGCATGTAAGCAACCAACAATCAATCAATCTGTTAATTTTGTCGGTAGATTCGTGCCTGTTGTAGTAAGAGTGCTTTAGATTTCCATTAAACTTGGTGGAATTACTGGATGTTGAGTTCACTCTGTTAACACTTGTTTTTAAGTTTAAGTATTTCATCATTGAACTCGGTGAGCCTTATTTCCAAATTTATAACCCGAGGTTAATTCTTTGTAAGCTCAAGTTTTAGTTTATCTGCGTTAAAAGTCTAAAGTCAATGTCTGTATTAAAAAATATGGGTGTTCTTGTTAGGTCCTTTCTAATTGTATATTATTCCAGTGTAAAAATATGAACGTCTGCTTGCAATGATACCTGTATTTGAACTCTCAATAGTTAATGTCACAACTACGGTGACTTCGTGTACATAGAGAACGGTAGCCGAAACACCTCATATGCAATCCTTAACATTCTGGGGCCCGCAAATGAATTAAATTACAAAAAATGCTGAAAATTTTACTTTTACTGTCTCTGATAAATATGAAACTTTAAATATATTTAACTGTCTTTGATAATTCACACGAAAAACATAAAAAAAGGTTCATAGTCTATAATTAAGCACGATTAAACTCATTAGGGTATAAACTACATCTTTTAATATAAAAAAGAAGATTTGGTATGATTGCCAATGAGACAACTGTCCACAATAGACCAAATGAAACAGACATTAACAACTATAGGTCACCGTACGGCCTTTAACAATGAGCAAAGCCCATATCGCATAGTCAGCTATAAAAGGCCCCGATAAGACAATGAAAAACAATTCAAACGAGAAAACTAACGGCCTTATTTATATAAAAAAATGAACGAAAAACAAATATGTAACACATAAACAAACGACAACTACTGAATTACAGGCTCTTGACTTGGGACAGGCACATACTTAAATAATGTGGCGGGGTTAAACATGTTAGTTAAACATATTTTATTTGCTGAATTATAGCAAAATGGATTAGACACAAATAAATCATACTTATAAAGTCTTCTCCATAATACAATATTAAATTTTAATAATAGTATAATATAATGGACATACAAATAAAGCAAACAGTAAGAATATAATGCTAGCTTTCATAGGTAAAAAGAGGAGAGAGAGAAAAAAAGAGGAAAAAAAGTATGAAAAGTCATATTATTCTGTGATGATGACAATGATGTTCCATGCCAGTAACAATAACGCTCAATCAAGACATGAAAAAATCTGTTTGACCTTTTTATGAAATTTGGAACATGTTTGAAAATTTTAATATTTTTTCGTTCGAAAGTTCCAAGTGTCCGCAAATCAATTTTGTATCTAAAACAAAGTTTAAGATAGCCAGTCAATATTATTGAATAAGGTTTTTTCTTTTTCTATATGATGTGTATTTTGGGCAAACGAAGAAGTAATGGTGGACATCCTCAATATCTGCCCGATTCCTTCGCTTTGTGTTGTATGGTACTTACGTTTACATTGTCTTGATTAATTATTTGTATATTATCTTTAAGCAGACTCGTGTGATGTCGATTTTGACAATTTCTGCATGATTTGATTGACTGACAATCAACCAAGTTGTGATGTTCTTAACAGATAAAACATAAGTGGTCTCTTTTTTATATACACATCCGGTCTTTATATTCCAGTTGTTTGGTACAATTTAATGAGGTGTGGGACTCGCAGCAATAAACACACGGTTTAATATGGAAGTTAGCATTTTTGTAAACCTTATTTGGTTGGATGTGACTTTGTTATGGATTGCACGGTTCCGTGTTTGGCAAAATTGCTGGAGTAGCTGTGGGATTTCAAGGCTGTCTATTGAGTAACCGGCTTCCGTGATATTTTATTCATTAAATATGCCCTTTCGTAAGTTGGCCAAGCGTATGTTAGAAGACCCCAATTCTCTTACAAGGTTTTTTAAAATTTCCCCTGGTAGTTTGCTCAATATTGTTGTTACTAATAGCGCTTCGTAGGAATCGTCACTTTGTCCTAATGATGCTACACCTCGTATGTAAATTTCAATGTTATTATAAAAATATCGGAGGCTGGGATGGGGATGGGGGTGTTGATTGCTTGGACTAACCGACAAACCATCAATACTATAAAATAAGAAGTCTCCCATTTTTTTACGTGAATGATCATTTAAACATAAACGAATGTCAATCGTTTTACAGCGGATGACCGTGAGGGCATTCCGGTGTATTTCTATCGCCTAGATTTCCATTACGTAATATTCGTTTTGGGTTTTTAACCGATCTATAAACATGATGATACTTAGACATCATCAAGGGCAAACGAATTTTCCTTATCGATTGTTATAAAGTCATTTCTTCAATGAATACTCATCAAATACTTTTTAAAGAAGATAAATGGATAATATTAAAATGTGTTATTAAATGTATATAAATATAACTGAAACATCATTAATATATATGCACACGCATGCGGGAGTATATCTCAAGAACGTTTGCAATCTCAAGGAACGATAACTCTGCATGGATGGTTAAACATTTCTTGCGGGAAAATACGAAGGCTACTCAAATCCATTCCATTAGAAAAATCAAATTATTACAGAAGAGTGACGCGTCCAACAAATACTTACACTGCACTATTATCAATATAGTAGAATAAAATGATATACAAATGCATGAAAATATTTTGTACATGTACCAGTAATATCCAAGTATTAATATAATATATAACAATAAACCAAAGTATACTGATTATATCTGTACATTAACATCACTTTCAGGTATAGAGATGTGATTTTTTTTTCTGAAACAAGTGTTTTTCGGACCATCCACAAGAACTTGCGGTCATCCAATTTCAGTAATTCCGTACTTTGATTATCAATTGAATTCTCTGATCTACCTCTCACTAATTGAGATATTATTTTTTTTGAATATCTGTTTCACATGTGACGACGGATATGTTCCAGTTGCCGTAACCATAATACCGTCATCTTTTCCTCGAGTGTGAACTACCAAACAAAAGCAAATCGCTGGGTTTGTACTTTCACGAATAACACGACGGGTGCCTAACATCGAGCAGAATCTCTTAAATTTTTGGAGCACCTGAGATCAACCCGATGTATTTATATTACCCAATCATAGCGATCTATTGAGTCGGCCAATTGAAACTGTTTTTTTATGCCCCTGCAACTGAAAGTGTGGGGGGAGGATAATGTTTCACCCCATCCACCCGTCCGTCCCATTATGTGTATATAGTTATTCCGCATAACTTATCCTACAGTTTGAATCTTAGGAAGATTTCTCTTTATTGTCTGTTTGAACATATATTGAAGGTGTGCATGTGGTCAGGGTTTTTAGTTTTATTAATTTTTGCTCTTTTGGGAGGTAATTGAACTCATTTTTTGGGGTATAAGCAGTTGAATGTTATAGTTATTTTTAAATTACACTTTGCATCTGCAGGGGCAGCAATTGTGTCTCCCAGACACAATAATATCCCAAGAAAAGTCATACGTTGACTTCGTTATAATACAGTTGCTTTAGAGTGAACTGCGGGGAGTATCACTTTTGTCTATTGAAGGCTGTACGGTTGCCTATACATGATTTCGTACATCCACTACATTTAAACTCTGGTGGCAATTGGCAATCACACCACATCTAACTTTATTTCAACTTCTATGTTGCGTTTTGTATACTGTAACATTGTTTATCTCAGTTTGTACGCATTCCTCGGAGCCCTCTTTTCGGAAGCCCTAGCAAAAGCTCTTGGTCCACGATAGAAAATTTAAATACGAACTCATATAAGATAGCTCGAATTTCAACTCGAAATCTTAATTAATCTAAATGAGACTTAAATTTGAATCTTACTCAGACTCTACCTCAAAAAGTGACTCAGATTCGAAGTTATAACTAGAACTCTACCTTTAGATATGACTCAAACTAAAGTTCAACTCGAAACGCAATGCTTACTAGAACTTTAATTTTATAATGATGGCTTGAATTCGAAATCGAAGACTGACTCATAGTTTTCCTTAACAGTAACCCGAACTTTATCATTACGTAATGTCAAAACCATATTAAGTAAAGACAAAATATAATTAAGTTATAGTAGGACAACATAACGTTTTATCGTCCTTCCCTCTGCCTATATCAACCAGCTCTGTTGCTCCGGAATTCTCGTATCAAGACTTCAAAACGAGTCCAGGCATTATCAGTGACGTCACAATGTGAGAGGAGAAGTTTTCAGCGACGTCACAATGTGAGAGGAGACGTTATCAAGCTTGCTTTTTGCAAGCGTTAAACGGTCTTAGGGAAAGAAACGACCAGTAATAGAACGATAAAAAGATAATCGGATTTTCTTCGTATAGATATCATAAAATATCAGCCGCTCGACACGATGTGAAACTTTTTAGCTCGTTCGCTACGCTCACTCGCCAAAAAGGTTCACATTGTAGCTCGCGGCTGATATTTTACGATATCAATGTGTAGAAAACCCGATAATCTATACATATCAGAGTTCCACATAAGACAGCTGTGGCGTTCCATATAATGTAGTTGTTTCATTACCTAATGTGGTTTTGTTATTTCGTAATGATGATTTGTCTATTCTTTATATGGTTTTAACATTACGTAATAAGTTCCACATAAGACAGCCCAGCACTTCTATGTTGACATGAGTTATCATTGATATGGTCATACGTATAAACTAAAAGTGAAAACAACTTTGAAATATGAAATACTAAGGCTTTTTTACCTCAGAAATAGAGTACCTTAGCTGTATTTTACAAAACTTTTAGGAGGTTTGGTCATCAGTGCTCTTCAATTTCGTACTTTATTTGCCTCTTTTAACATTTTTGTATTCGAGTGTCGCTGATAAGTCTTTTGTAGACGAAAGGCTCGTCTGGTGCAAATACGAGATATCAATCCTGGTATCTATGATGAGTCTATTTACAACCACTTGGTCGATTCCACTGCTGGTAGAGTTTTTATTGCCCTAGGGTATCACGAGCCCAGTATTCAGCAATTATGTGTTGACATAAATTATCATAATTATACATTAATAGTTAGCACAACTTTGAATGTTTGAAATACTTAAGCTTTTATACATCAGGTATCGATTACTTGTTTTGTATTTTGCAAAATGTTAGGAATTTGTGGTTCTCAGTGCTCTTCAACTTCGTACATTTGTTGGCTTTCTTTTAACAGTATTGAGGGTCATAGATGAGTCTTTTGTAGACAAAACATCCTGTAAATATCCTGTACCTAGGAATATGGCAGTTGTTATCTATTATAATTCGTTTATATGTATGTTGGCATTTGTTTTTGTTGCACGTCAGTGTGTCTGTTGTTTTGTTGTTTTCCTCTTAGATAGTTGATGTGTGTCCCTCGGTTTAAGTTTGTTATCCGGATTTGTGTTCTCTCAATCGATTGATGACTTTAGAACAGAGTATACTTATGTTGACTTTATATAACGTTACATATAGTAAAATAATGGTATGAACAAACATGTTCGCTGGGTCATACCTAATAAGGATAACCTTAACCGTTATCAATAAAGACATATAAGTCATAGGGTTTTAGTAAACAACGTTTAAGTAAGATTGCAAAATGCAAAGATCATATCTGCTTGTTCATTTAAATTACATGCTGACAAAATATATCTCGATGAAATATTATTTAATCATCATATCATCATATTTATCCAGTTGGTAATGTGCAAAATATACCTTCGTATTTTTTTGTGAAAACATATCGAGGCCCGTAATTTTTAATTACTTTCGTTGTACAAATAACCATACAATGTTCATAAGTCAATGAGGTAGCATCCATGCACAATATATAATCAGACATCTAATCCTAGTTCCATAAAAAAGGGTATTGTGTAAGTTCGTTTGAAGGTCATGATAATGTGGGAAATATAAACTTTGTGTAGCTTTGAATGAATAGTACTATGATTGGGATATAATTCCCTGTATTTGTTCCAGTGATTTTTTTTGCTGTAGACTATTCATTTACACAGGTTGATAGTACGGATAATTTATTTAGGGCGAGCTGTTTATTCTCACTTTTTGAACACAACCTTTTTTGCAAAGTCAGTAGGACAAAATTTACATTTTCATCATGTCCTTGCTAAGGGTATTTTCACAGTAAGTACTAGTCCAGCACATGCATTTCCCAAATCACCTTACGTGTGACAGATGAATAGAAATATAGTCATTTAGATTTTTATCCGATTGCCCGTGGTGCCCTTGCCAAAGAAGGGTGTCCGTTTGGCTTTGCGGGATGAGCAGGTGCTCAGCCACGTCCATCTTCGTCTCGGACAGTCTCTATAACAGGTTAAACATAGTGTATGCATTGTGGATTTGTTCTTGTCCTTAAAATGCATGAAATGTTTGCAACTAGATATTTATCAATCCAAATCAATCAATTAATTATTTTACCAATTTTTGCTTATAATGCGCTGTTTTAGCAAACGTAATTAGGATATCTCTAGAACTGTAAAATGTGCATAAATTTATAAAAAAAGAGTGCTTCAAATGCAACCATTCTGGTGTTTAAAGTTAGAGTAGAACGGAATGCAACCTTTGAGATATGATATTAATTTTGGTCAAATGTCAAACACGACCACACAAGCGCCGTCTATTTTTAAAAAACACTGTCGACACGGTTGGTTGAAAGTTTTTAAATGCATATTATATCTTTTAATGTACTTAATGTATTTGCATATATATACTAAGAAAATTGAGAGTACATTACAATGACATTTTTTTTAGGTCTTACAAGAAACGGAACAATTCATATTGCAACATGGAACGACAACATTGGTGTTTATATTGTCTTATCCCTTTTCAGAATAAGTACAGTTTAAGAGGTCATCTTTATATCCATTCAAAGCAACCACGCGTTCCTTGTAGTATATGTCCGTTAACATTTGCGCATTATAGTCAATTAGGGAAACATCTCAGATATATGCATTCAGATTATATCATCAACACGTTTGTTGAAAATGCTGAAAGTATTTATAGAAAAGATATAACAGGCATCACACCTGGGATAGAATCGGGTTCCGAATGGGCAGACAGTTCCGAAGAAGAAACTATAACGAGCAGTGAGGAAGAAAATATTTCGGAGGATACAGATTCTGAAAATGTGGAAGAGTCCGTTGAAAACTTTTCGAATGAAACACAATACATCTTAGCAACAAATGTAAATGATGTTTCTGACAATAAAAATACTGTAGGCGAATTCGTTTCGAAAGGAGTCAATACTAAACATATGAATAATTCAGTTGGACATAATAGAAATGTAAAGAGTTGTGATGTTTCATTTCTTGTCGAATTAGAAAGGGGAAAAGCAGGAATACATCATTTGAATATCACAAGAAACATTTCTAATTCAAAAGATAATTCTAAACGACACATATTACAGCAGCATATGGAGTCGGAGTTCCTCAGTACAGATGATAGAGTGTCTTTTCAACGTCCTCGTGATGGAAACACAGACCCTGATTTAAGGTTTGTAGGAAACTTAAACATTAAGATACACATTGATTGTTATTTTTACAACACCACTTCATTGTTTCCCTTAACTATTACGTGAACTTGTACGGTGTATATCATATAAGATAAAATGATCATTGGAGTGCCGCTTGAACGAATCTCTACTAAACACGTATATATTATGTTTGTTTTTTATTCTATATCTTTCTCGAAGGATATACGTTAAGCTGTTAACAATAACTCTAAATCATAATATTTTACAAAATCAGTTTTACATGTCATTTGTCAACATGTGATTGTCAAATAATTTAAGACACAATAATGACTCTCTATGACTTAATATATAAAAACTCCTGTTATAGCATATTTGATTTAGGTTATTCAAATATTATATCTAAGTAAATGCCTGAAAATGTAGACGAAATTAATAAACAGGTTTAATTACAACTGCTGAATACATTAGACTTACAGATCGATAGTATAATAATCGCATGGTGAATCAGTATTTTGTTATGTCAGGATGGATCGCATGATACAAAAGTCTGCAATATTGGACCACATGACTACAAGTTTCTGTCTGCATCAATTTAGATTGTCAATATACCATCTTTTAATACAAAATAGTGGCTCGTAACAAACTTTTATTAGTTTTGATACCTTGGCTTTCTGGTATATTACAATTATTTGAAGCATCAATTAAAACTGACCATATTTTGAAACACAAATTCAGAAGTTTCGATACTTCAGGAAAGCTCGTATAAGAAAATCACGTGCTTTCATCGACTAACACTGCCCATGTTTCCACTTTAATGTGAAAGTTAACATGGCCAACAAATCAGAATAATAAATCAAAAAGTTGTTTTGTGTCAAGATTGATTGTATAATACAGGTGAGACAGGTTTTGGAACACAATGACTACCAAATAGTG